>NC_056729.1:917176193-917468693 GCF_019279795.1 Protopterus annectens
TAAGTTTATTTTTCATGAAGTGATTTTTTTTTTCTTTTATTATGCAGTCTATTTGTATTAAGATTCTATCCCAGAGGGTTATTTTTAAATTTCGCATTGTATTTACTTCTGATGGGAATGGAGGCATTTTTGCAGCTGTTCACAGGTGCATGAGATTTGGTAGTGAAGGATTCTACACAAGCAGGAGGACATCAAGATGGAAGGGGCTTTTAAATTTAGTCAGGTCATAACTCAAATGTAGTAGATTAGCGTTGGCATAATATCTCAATGCTTTCATGGTCATATTTGATTAGGGAAGTGGTTACAGTTGATGGGAAGCAAAGCTGCCCTATATTGTTAAGGACAAATTCCAAGATTTTATCACCCCTGGTTGGGTTTGGGCCAGCTGGTCCATACAGCTTGTATTAGTGAAGCCCAGAAATTTCTGGGTATACATGTTTGAGGATGAATAAGTCTCCCAGTTAATGGAAGGGCAGCTGGAGGCTCCTAGGGAAATAGTGTTTGCCTTAATGCACAGTGTCTCCATACTTGTTAGGTAGGAGATACAGCCTGAGGGAGACATAGAGTTGAGGCTATAGTTAGCTATGATATGTTAAGGGGTTTTGTTAATAAGTTGGACGAGAAGTTCCATTTCATTATCTTGTCTAACAAGTCTGGAGGTGAAATTTTTTTAAGAATATGGCGGCACCTATGCCTTTAGTGCCTGCATGTGAACTTATTTTTAGCTCTGATGTGATAAAAGGTTTTGTTAATAATACACTGGATGTGGAAGGGATCCAGGCTGTTACTGGGTTGATTACAAGTGCTTGCATGCTAGTAGTTTGTGACACATTTGCTTGATGCTGCTTCCTCAAAAACACGTGTTCTAACCTCCACTAGCTCAAACTCCAGTAACTACTTAGCACTCCCAATGCCCATCCATATGAAATTGCATAGCCTTACCAGAACCTCACTTTAACCCTAAAATTCACAACCAGTTCCTAACCTGAGTCCTTGCTCCTTAACTCTAAAGATCCACTCCCGTCTTAACCATAAAGTCCCCAATCACTGTCTAAACCTAAAACTCCAATCCACTTTCTAAACCATTCCCCATTTCCTCTCTAAAACATCCCTCCCACTCATGAGCCTAAAATGCAGTTCCCACTCCTAAATCTTGAAGCTCCCTGCCTGCTCCCTAACCCTAAAACTCCCCGCATACTCCCTCACTTTAACATTTTCCTCCCTTCCCTAAACCTAAACTCCCTTCCTACTCCCTAACCCTAATATTCCCCTTCTGCTCCCTAAATCTAAAACTTCCTTACTGTTCCCTAATGCTAAAGCTCCCTTACCATTCCCTAACCCTAAATCCCCTTCCTGATCCCTGCCCTAAAGTGCACTCCCTCCCACTTCCTCCCCGTGGCTGCTGTACTTACCTTACTTGTACCTGAGTAATGTGTTTGGGTGAAGGGTGGCAGCTGGTTGCCCAAACTCATATCTGAGTTTCAACACAAGCAGCCTGAAGTTGCTACAAGATGCTCCAGTTCCTGGCTATGAGACGGTGTTTTTTGAGTGCTTTGGACTCAAGCACTTGTAGAGGAACCATTGATATTTTGTCTAATGAGTCCGGAGGTGAATAGTGAATATTTTTCTAAGAATGTGGAGACACTGCCACCTTTAATGTCTTTGTCTAATGCAGTGTGTCTGAACATATGGAAGGTATTGAAACCCTGCACTGTTGGAGTGCTCTTAGTGGTCTTCATCTAGGCCTCTGTGATGATGTGTATAATATATATATATATATATATATATATATATATATATATATATATATATATATTAATGTTTTACAGGGTAAAAAGTGCTTTTAGGAAGTCAAAATTTTGTTAAGGCTCATAGCACTGAGCTACAACACCTTTAAATTATCTCGATTATGTTTTCTTATGTTGGAAGCTTTAGAAGACTAACATTGCTTAAGAAAGGCATTATGAGGATGGATAGGATTCAGCAAACATACTTATTAAGTCATGAGCTGCAGGAGGCCAATTAATCACTTTGCATACTGTGGTCTCATAAACTAAAAAAACACTTTGGTCCTGACAGCTTTTTTCCAAAATTCCCCCCCTGAAAATTTACTTCTTAAGATCAGCAATATCTGTTAAATTATGTGAGTTGCAAAAATGCAAAATATGAAAGCTCTTCAGTAAATAATTGGCTACACAGAAGTACTGGTATTGAAGGTCTGTCTGTAGATGCTAATTTTATTTTGTAGATTTCTGAAAGAACATGATATTTTATTTGACAGAAATTGCTAGTGTTGCGGTCAAACAAAGGCTTATATCATTACTAGTGTGTAAGATAGAGCCAAGATATCAGTAAGAAAATTGCTCATCTCTTCGAGGGCTTTCCAATAATGTATAACTGGGTGGTGGGGATGCATACTCTTGTAATACTGTTGAAGCTATGCAAATTATGAACATAATGTTTTTGCAATTTTATAAAGAATATTATTTTACAAAAATGTGCATGTTAGATAGCAAATAGCAGTGACAACATCATGTGCATTAAGACTTTGTATAAGATGTACCATTTATTAACATGTAAGTCACACAACATTTATAAAATTAAACGTAGTTATGAAAATATATCTAATATCCATAACTGCTTTACCAAAAAAATATATATAGGTCTTCAAATTACCTATCATATTATATTGCATTTTTTTTACTAACACCCACTACTTCCATAGCAGCAGTGCTTGAGTCCCAAACACTTGAAAACCACTATCTCGAAGCAAGGGACTTGAGTATCTTATTGTCAAGAAATGCATTATCAAATAATGAGGAAGCTTCTCTGTGTGGAATATCTAACATTTCCTAGAGATCAGGCACCTAATAAAAAACATACTGTGAATATTCAAACTAGTAACAAGTGATAGAAATGCTTTCTTTAAAACATTCCAAAGTATAAATCCAGTAATGAAAGTAGATAAGCACCAGCTGGTTCAAGTAGAACCTGCTTTATTAAAAACACACAAACAAGTAATCCATAGAGAAGTTGAAAAAAACAGAATAAAGTGTAGAAATTCGGCATTCCATTTAAATACTTGTTAAAACATGTTTAAAACCATGGGGGGTGGCTTACTAGGGTAACTGTGTTGTAAAAAAGACAATTAGCATGTCTACTTGCTAAATACCCTTCCCCCATAAACCAGTGTGATATTTGACACAGTGCTGCCCTACTTCAAGCTCTGTGAATCCCAGATATGTTAAACTAAACTAAATTAAACTAAATTAAACTAAAAGTTAAAATTAAAAATTGCACATTAATAATTTCTAAAACTTCCTGAAAGCATTTCATTGTAGTACCAAAAACGAAAAAGTCGACATAAGTCTTCAAACTTCCATAGGTATCTTTTTTACCAACATTCAGAAACATTCTTAACATAGATCATTTTCATCTATAAGAACTTCTTCAGGTGCCAAGTGGGAAAAGCAACTAAAAATTAAAAACTAAATAACAATAAATAATACTACATTTTGTTAGGCTAAAAACAATACATATTGTTTAAGAACATGTAGTATAAAAGACAAATCCTAAAAAAAAAAAAAATTCTAAATAAAAACCGACCGCACTCTTGAGAATATCTATATGTACATATGTCTATTCAGCTCAAAATCTATTAAATAATTTTAAAATTGTAAAATAAAATACACTCAGAAATCTATACTCAGAAACTGTCTCTTGTGTTCACAGCAGTGATATTTGCTCAGGTCTGCAAACCCTAGAAAAAATGTGCAAATAGGACCCCATTTAAATTATGAATGTTATAATATCGGAGCCAATATAAACATGTAGTATATCTGCCCGAATACTCAAAATGTCTCTAGTTAAGCTCAAACACTGTGCATTAAAAAATTACAACCTAAAAAGTCTAAACTGTCACAGAAATCATGCATAGTTCTGCTGTTTGTTAAACAAGAAAAAAAATGCTAATAATTGCAAATAAATAAATAAAGATTCAAATAAATAAATAAAGTTTACACCTTCAGTCTTGTAAACAATGGGGCAACTTTCTTAACTCTAGTTCACTTTTCAGTGAGCAATAATAGTTTAGTCCAGGCTTTCTAAAAGAGTTCAGCCTTAGTTTCCACATAAGTTCTTGTTTTTCTAAAGTATTTGGGATGTTTCCTTCAAGTTCAGTGAGGTCTATGTGATCAAGAATTTAAAATTTAAGCCCAGAGTGTCTTCTGTGGAATTGAAGGTGTCTGGCCAGGTTATTGTTTCTACATTTAGACTGGATCTTGGCTAGATGACCTGAAATCCTTTGTTTCAGTTTATTGATAGTCTTCCCACATAAAATGCATCACATCCATTGCAACTAGCCCAGTAAACACCTTGTGTAGAGTTGCAGTCTCCCCCTGCATTAATCTTAATACGTTTCTTTATATATGGGCAGTAAAAAGAGTCTTCCTCTTGGATTTAGGTGCAAACTGAACAATTTGTTTCCTATTTTTTGTGTTCCTTTCCTGTGGTTTAGATTTTCCTTCTACAAAGCTCCTAATATTTCTAGCCTACCTATATACAAAAGTTGGGGCCTCACCCAAAATGTCTACAAGATAAGGGATTTATGTTATTATGGCCCAGTTCTCCCTGATAATATTCCTGATACAATGAAAATCTATAGTATAGGTTGTAAAAAAATGAAAGGTGTACATAGACAATACCACAAGCAGAAAACTGTAATTCAAAGTGGAAAGGGATGATGTTCAAACAGGGGGGAAGTTGAAGAAACAAGGGGAAACTGATTTTGGATGCAGGCCTTTAAGGAGAATGACAATAATCATACAGCATATTATATCCATAAAGTAGCAGAAAGTATTCTAAGAACTAAGCCAACATGGGAATGGAGAAAGGAGATTCTGTCTATAGGGATGACTGCAATTAGGGATATAGACAATAGGCAAGAGAGTGCTGGAATTTATTGTAGAAAACTGGCAAAGGAGCCAAGGTACTGGGAGCAAATTACTAGAGAGGGAAAGGTAATAGAATGGGAAGACACCAATAACTTATTTGGACTGCAGGTTAGAGATTGCTTCCCTATCAAGTATTGATAGAGTACAGGGAAAGAGAAAGAAATGGGGGGGGGCCTAAATGAAAGACCAGCACTGGTAGAGTTTTTAATAGAATCTAGAACAGAAGCTGCCAAGGAAAAGGAATAACTACCATATAAAATATTGCATTATTACTATAAGAATCAATCAGAGGAGGTTAGAAAGGATTGGGAAGAAAGACTGAATAAGCAATTCACAAAGAAACGATGGGAGAGATTTTTACTTGGAAATGTTAACAGATATTTTTATACCTCAAGTAGACTCCAGAGAATTTTTTCCTCAGGTAGATAGCAAATATTGGAGGCGTGATGGGGAGGAAAGAGGTACTTGGGATCATGTTTTCTGGGAGTGAAGTGGATTGGAGGATTTTAGGGATTGCCAGCGGGATGCACTGTTGGAGATGCTGGGTGGGTGGATTGGTGTGATGAGGGAGATGATTTTTCTGAGCTATGATGCAGAACCAGAATTGCCTAGACATGGTAAGTCCTTGCTGTATCGAATTATGGTGGCTGCCAAAAAGGCATTTACTAGAAAATGGAAATCAAAATCTAAACCAGCTATATTCGAAGTAGTGAATATAATAAGAGAGATAAAATAACTGGATTTGAGATCTTTAAGAAAAGGTAGGAGCAAATTACACAGGAAAAAATGGGAATTATGGGAACAATACATACAGGGGAGTAATGAGGTTTAAAAGAAGGCAGTACTTAAATGAGCTATATAGTGTTTGAAAATTATAGGGTAGATTGTAAGTGATCTATAATATTTGCAAGTTGGAGTGTGTCAGTAGCATTTGTGATGTAAAATGCTTGCAACTAGGATTGTGTTGGTGTGGTTCATTTTCATTTACATTAAAGCATTATTGCTTATGTTGTCAGTAATGGTTTAATACAGATGTTTCTTGTTTAAAATAATGAGGGCAGCAATTGAATAATTTTTGTAATGTTGCTTAGGTTATGTGATATATAGGATTATATGTGAAGTATAATGTTTGTTAAGGTTGATTTAATACAATTTGATTACTTTGTATAAATGTAAATTTGCCTATGTCACAAGTAATGATTCAGTAAAAGTGTTTAAAAAAAGTATCACCAGACAGGTCAGTGTAATATAATATTTAAGTTGAATTTAAATAAAATCTTTTTCTTCCCTTTTGATGAAAAGCCTCTATCTTGCACCATAAGACTTTGTTCACCTCTCAGAATCTTGAACAACAGACCCTAGGTGGGTGTAGCTCTGTGATAAACATAGCAAACTTGCTAAAGTGGGATCCAATCAAACAAAGCCAATATTGGAGCTCAAGTTCTATGGTTAAAATTTCAGAAACTTCATTATATTATTTGAGGAGCTTTATGTACTTAAAGTATTTAAATTCTGATCTATTGGTTTCAGTGCTTTAGACAGTTTGAGTGAAAAAAGTTATTAGTGTATGATCTGACTTAATCAAAGAGGGAGTAACTTGAGGATTTGTGCACAAATGGAGTTCTGCACAATGATACTACATTTGTAAATACCATCTCTGGAATTTGATATGCTCTAATTAGGTTTGTAAAAAACTGTTCCATTTATTTTTATTTATTAAATCTAAAAACTTACCAGCATATCATACATTGGAAGCGTAGATACTCCAGTCAGTTGAAGAGTAATTAATTTCTACTATAATTATGGTGTTTTTATTTGTTGGAAGTTCATTCATGACAATTAGGAACCTAACATGAATTTATGGGGTCATGGAAGGTGTCCTGTAGCATGAGATAAACTTATAGTTTATTTTGTTTAGTATGGTTTGGAGTTTATGGGTCTCTGGGAATCTGTCTATAGGTGATGTGGTTTATAACAAATACTGATATGCCAAAAACAATTGTCTTTGAGTCTGAAGTCAAGGCAGGTGCTAAACCCAGTTTATGGACAAAGTGCTTCCTGGATATTTTCCAAATGCAAGAGTGCTTCATGGTCGAGCAGCTTATTGGTTAGAATTATATCATTGAGCAGAGCCACCTTAATTTGATCCTGTTTTGGTATTACTATGTTTGCTATGTTGGAATGTTCATTATACTGAACCTTGCCAAAAAAATCCACTATGGGGTAGAATGAGCTTTAGCCAGTATGCAGATGCCTTTGAAAGATAGATGCAGAATATCCCTTACAAAGCAGGTGGAACTGACAAGCATGTTCCACAACGATACATGCTCAATCCCCCTAGAATGTACACCCAATTGTTGAAGCCAGTCATCTTTTCTTTCTACCTAGGCATCATTCATGGAGAAGGGGGAGGTCTTTCCTGTGTTTGTGACATACATAGAGAGCTCAAACATTTCTCTCTGCATCTCCCTCAGGATTTTTGGCCCTAAGTAGTTCACCCCCAGGTATACAACTACCATGGAGTAGTTATAGTTGTCTAGTGTAAGGGTCCTTGAGATATTTGAGATCCTGACCCCTAAAAGACAACTCGCAGTCACCCAGTTTTTGTCCAGTCTAATAAGTGTGGAATCTATATGTCTCACGATGGAGTCACTGATTGCTAAAACATTTGTTCAATGAGTGGTCTGGCATACTGTAATTGTAATTTAAACTTTTATCTCCTGGTGACTCTTAATTACAGGCAAAATATTGTGTGATGCAATGTTTGATTTTGATTTTTGCTGAGTCTTAATCCTTACTCATTTAAAGGCTAGGACTTCTTTATAGCATCATTATATGATATTGCATTATGTATCTGGGTTCGAAGCATACAGTGTGGTATGTTAATATGATGCTCACAGTCTGTGATTTCTTTTGAGAGTAAAGCTTTCATATCTCTTAAATATTTGTACCTCTCACAAAGAGACTTATTTATGTTTAGTAAGAGCTCATTATCTGTGAACATAAGGCAGCTGCTACATTACCTATGGATACCTAATGCTATGAGGCTGTCGACAGCAGGGAAACAAGTATGAAGTAAAACTTGATTGATTTTCAAGGAGTTGTAGAACTTAAAATAGAGATTTACAGTCTATTTAGAGATAGTTATTGGTTAAAGGGTGGATATTGTCTGTTTGATTAGCTATGTTAGTTGGGTTTATAAGTTGCTATGATTGGCACAGCATAGGATCTTTGTGTAACAGCAGTGTTTGAGCTGTTTTGAGTGGCTGGGGTTTGGTTGGGTAATGTAGCACAGCTAGAGGCTGGTATAAGAAACTTGCTGAGAATTAGGTGCCTGGCTGTTTGTGTTGCAGAGCTACAAGCAGTTTGCTGCACCTGCACCTATTATTGCTAGGATTTGGGTGAGTTTGTAAAAACTGAAACTGAGTCTAAGAAGTGTACGTTTCAACCCCCACTGTGTTAAACACAACTCTTTTCAATATAAAATAAACAGGAAAAATGAAAGAACCAATGAAAAACAGCTAAAGATGTAGTAAGTGTTTATTTTTCTCAGAACTGCTGCAATTACCCTCCTAACACCAGAATAACTGCTACAAGGTCTAGATTACTCAGTTAGTGTTATAAAATTGACTGTTTGCTGAAACTTTGAAAAGTAACTAAAAACACAGCAAATAAATATACTGACAGCACAGAAACCACTTGACAAACAACACAAATTGTAATACAACTTTAAATAATAGCTGTAACTTCAACAGTCTTTTTCAACAGTAAAGACCATGTTGCTGAATATGCTTCCTGGTGACTTTTTTTAGTGGTATATTCATCATTATCATCATCATCACCATTACCACCATCAGTCCCCTTTTTCTCATTTTCTACAAATGTCAGGGTATCGTGTTAACTGTCACCATCTCTCTCTATTCAGTGACACACTCCTGCCTTCTTCATCACTCATGCCTGACTGTCGCAGATCTTGTCTCACGCAATCCATCCATCTTTTTTTGGATGCCTTCATTTTCTCTTGTCTTCTTCCTGTCTGTCCTAAATCTTCTTCAACAGATGATGTCTTCTGCTTTTTTGCACATGTACCTGAACTACCATAATCCGTTCTCTTTGAACTTTTCTGTAATTGGAACTACTTTGGTTTCTGATCTTATACCCTTATTTCTTCCTCTGTCCTACAGTGTGCATCCTACCACCCTTGTCAGGCACTTCATTTCCATCTCCTCCAGCTTCCTCATCTGCTCTGCCTTTACTGCCCAGGTTTCTGTACTGTACAGTAGTACTGGTCACATCACTGTCTTGTACACCTTACTTTTCAGCTTCTTTGGCATTCTTCTGTTATACACTAAACTTGAGATTCTATGCCAGTTGGCTGCAGTCCCTCTGATTCTAGCTTTGACCTCTCCATTCAGCTTTCCCTTCTTCTCAGCCACCCCTCCAAGATACTTGAAGCTGTTAACCTGTTCCGCTATCTTCCCCTCTATCTCAGTTCTCAGCTTCTTCTGATTTTTCCCATTTTCTGCCATTACCACTGTTTTATCTGTATTCAGTTTCGTCTCATGTGCCTCCAGTTTTGTATTCCATTCCCCTATCCTTTGCTGAAGTTCTTCCTCAGAGTCTGCCTGTAATACTGCATCATCTGCATACAGTAACTTTGTTGATCTGTCTCATCCGACCTATTTGTTAATGTAATCCATCACCAGTATGAACAACAGTAGGCTCAGAGCTGTACCCTGATGCATACCCTGATGCATGCCCACTCCAACTGGGAACTCCTCTGTGAGACCAAACACTGTTCGCATTTCAGTCAGTGGGTCCTTGTACATAGCCTGCATGAATTATGGACCCTCCCAAATCTGTTAGGATTAGCTATACAAAACTTATCTATCCTAAGGAACAAGGAGGACTTGGCCTACCTGACTTTAAAACCTACTATGAGATAATTAATGGAAGTAGAATTTTTAATATAGCTTCATACCATAAGGATCACCCCTCTTGGACTCCTGCATGGGTTGTCCTGTATAACAACTATATTAAAACATTGAACTTTAACCCCGCAGCACTCCCATTCTTAAATGAAGCAAACATAGGCATGCTTAGGCGAACAAAAGGTATATTATTTAGCATAAGGTCCCTCCAGACCCTCTTTAACTCCTTGAATTTGATTCACTCGTACAATACTCTACAACCACTCCACCTTAACCCTAACCTTAGATTGAATGGGCGCATGTTAAACCTGGAACAATATCCCCTTCTCTTGAACATTTCTATTTCTGATCTCTTTCCTTTCAGACATCAGGCACTTTCTAGCTTAAGAACTAATCTGAATTTACCTAAAAATTATACAATTATTTTACGACAAATTAGAGATCTGGTACGTAGTTACTTGGAACACCCCTTGGTCTTCGATAAGGATATCTCAACTTGTAAAACATTAAGGAAACTCCTTCTCTTGAGGAAAAAAATGACCTCAAATACCTACAAGGTTATTATGTCACTTAAATCTCAGAACAAACTAATTTTTTCTAATTATTGGCCAAAAATTAACCCTTCTGTTAACCAGAGCCTAATCTCTAAGGCTATAAGATTAAGCTCTAAATATATACCCTTTAAAAAGCTGAAATATACTCAGCTTATGATAATGAACAATGCGTATCTTACTCCTGACGTCCTTAGTAAAATCTTTCCCAATCAATCCCCTAAATGTCAGTTCTGCTCTAACCAATCTGATGATATTCTTCATATATTCTGGAGTTGCAAATGTTCCTACAAGCTATGGTGTGCTTTGAGAGTGTTACTTGAGAAAATTGGTTATGAAAAGCCTACCCTTTCGTGGGAATTTACCATTCTTCATATTCCACCTCCTGGTCTATCTGAGCGGAATTATAAAGTTCTGATCCCTATCTTTATGTTAATTAAATATTATATTTCTTTAAATTGGAAGAACAGACACTTGCTTTCCTGGGGAGGCTTTAAAGCTCTAGCCATTAAACACCTCAAAGCTCATAAATACTTGTTCCACAATATTAAGCATAAACCAATTATCAAAGAATTGTGGGGAATTCTATTTGATCATATATTAAAATGACTGCACTTCTTAAGTAGGTACCATTAGATTCTACCTTGCTATACATGACGTATGTTTATGTTGGGCAATGTATAACTGTACATAGTTATTGTTGGTTTTGTATGTCCATACTCTGTACATACTTAGTGTTAGTGAACTGTTTTTGATGTGTGCATAAATGTGAATATTAAAAAATACTAAATAAAGAGAATTTAAAAAAAAATGAATTATACCAATGTTTCTGGAACTTCAGACCACTGCAGGACTGCCCAAGTTATCTTTCTTGGTACCTTGCCAAATGCTTTGTCCAAGTCTAGGAATGCTCAGTTGGACTCTTTCCTCATCTCTAGCTTCTTCTCAACTCTCTGTCTCACTGTCAACATTGGGTTAGTTGTGCTGCATCCTGATCTGAATCCAAACTGCTCATCTCCTATCATAAGTTTTACTACTCCGCATATCCATTTATCAGTTATCCCCTCCAGAACTTTTATGCAATGTGATGGGATCAGTGAGCCTGTTTTGCTCCTGGTAAGAGAAGGAGCATAGGGACATTTACTGGAGACCTCTGGTGACCAGAAGGCCTAATAACTGCTTCACAGGTACCAGCTTTGAATTTGTGCTTGTATTTTGCTCCTGGTGAGAAAAGGAGCAGAGTGCAATTACTGACTGTTTCTGGTTTGGCAGTGAGTGTCTGTTTTTGATCTTCCTGATTGGTCTGATTGCTATTCAAGGCATCTGACAGGAAAAGACTACAACAAGCCTACAGACCCTTGCATCATCTGTGACAAGACTGTGCATTACCAGACAGCCTGTGGCCTGCTTCACATCTTGGGATTGGTGCTGCTGTTTTCTTCTGGCGAGAGAAGGAAAGGAACACTGTATCCTAGCAACGTGAAGCTGTGGAGAGACTAGTACTAGTAGCAACTAGGCAGTAGCTATTGTCATTCAGGCGACTGCCCTCTTTTCATCATTCTTGACAAACTAATTCTTTCTTTTCAGTAAGCACTGCTCAGTTTGCTTGTAATTTCAGAATATCTGCCAAAATACTTCACCCATGAATCATCAGAGTCTACTTATTAGTTTCCTCACAACTTTTTGGCGTTGCCCTGTTTAGATGTAGACACCTTGAGTTGACATTTTTCATGTAAAAGCACCATTAAAATTTCACCACTGCCTAGCTGCACACAGGACAACTAGTTTGCAGTGACAAACACTTCCCCCAAAAGTTGGAAACCAGATACTCCTGACATTACTTTATATTCTCACTCCAACTGTTTAATCAATAAAAGAGGGTCCGTTGCTATGGATATGAACTTTCCCACTATCTCCATTACCAGCTTGGTGGATACGGGCATCCTCAGACAATGTGGAAATTGCCTCATGTTTACTGACAACCAGTTAATTCTCAAACAAACTGATATGCTATGTGAGAGATGTATTTATACAATGTCAGTGGAGGCAACGCTCTTACATAAAAGCACTCCTAATGTCAATAAGACTGCCAGCAGTACACATGCTGCATGCATCAAACACAGTTCAAAGCAGACACATAGACTGACATATGCTGAGGCACTTAAATGCAACCTTCATAAACCCCGAAGACCTCCTAGGCAAAGTGCACATAACAAATATCCTCGTCAACTCTGAATGCACTATTTCTAAACAACACCCACATTAACAGATACAGCCACATCCCATGGACCCTCTATTTAATTTGATTTAAACTGTGTTGAAGGAATATTTAACTGAACTGGCAGTTTTAACTCTGCTCTTCAGTAACTTGAACTGAAGTTAGTGTTTGCTGAATTTTGTTATTTGCTAGTAATTACAGGTGTGGGGGTAGCCACATTCTTTGATTTCCTGTCCTTGCCTATTTAAGTGGTACAGTGTGAAATATTTTCTGCTTAAAAACCTCATCTTTGGCCGGCTAAGAACTTGGTTATATTCAACTGGATGTATAAGAGAATTTAAGTACCTTTATCTGCACTTTTAAAAAAAAAAAATACAGTATTTAATTTGATTTAAACTGTGTTGAAGGAATATTAACTGAACTGGCAGTTTTAACTCTGCTCTTCAGTAACTTGAACTGAAGTTAGTGTTTGCTGAATTTTGTTATTTGCTAGTAATTACAGGTGTGGGGGTAGCCACATTCTTTGATTTCCTGTCCTTGCCTATTTAAGTGGTACAGTGTGAAATATTTTCTGATTAAAAACCTCAGCTTTGGCTGGCTAAGAACTTGGTTATATTCAACTGGGCATATAAGAGAATTTAAGTACCTTTATCTGCACTTTTAAAAAAAAAAATACAGTATTTAATTTGATTTAAACTGTGTTGAAGGAATATTAACTGAACTGGCAGTTTTAACTCTGCTTTTCAGTAACTTGAACTGAAGTTAGTGTTTGCTGAATTTTGTTTTTTGCTAGTAATTACAGGTGTGGGGGTAGCCACATTCTTTGATTTCCTGTCCTTGCCTATTTAAGTGGTACAGTGTGAAATATTTTCTGCTTAAAAACCTCAGCTTTGGCCGACTAAGAACTTGGTTATATTCAACTGGACGTATAAGAGAATTTAAGTACCTTTATCTGCACTTTTTAAAAAAATACAGTATTTAATTTGATTTAAACTGTGTTGAAGGAATATTTAACTGAACTGGCAGTTTTAACTCTGCTCTTCAGTAACTTGAACTGAAGTTAGTGTTTGCTGAATTTTGTTATTTGCTAGTAATTACAGGTGTGGGGGTAGCCACATTCTTTGATTTCCTGTCCTTGCCTATTTAAGTGGTACAGTGTGAAATATTTTCTGCTTAAAAACCTCAGCTTTGGCCGGCTAAGAACTTGGTTATATTCAACTGGACGTATAAGAGAATTTAAGTACCTTTATCTGCACTTTTTTTTAAAAAAAATACACTATTTAATTTGATTTAAACTGATGAAGGAATATTTAACTGAACTGGAAGTTTTAACTCTGCTCTTCAGTAACTTGAACTGAAGTTAGTGTTTGCTGAATTTTGTTATTTGCTAGTAATTACAGGTGTGGGGGTAGCCACATTCTTTGATTTCCTGTCCTTGCCTATTTAAGTGGTACAGTGTGAAATATTTTCTGCTTAAAAACCTCAGCTTTGGCCGGCTAAGAACTTGGTTATATTCAACTGGACGTATAAGAGAATTTAAGTACCTTTATCTGTACTTTTTAAAAAAAAAATACAGTATTTAATTTGATTTAAACTGTGTTGAAGGAATATTTAACTGAACTGGCAGTTTTAACTCTGCTCTTCAGTAACTTGAACTGAAGTTAGTGTTTGCTGAATTTTGTTATTTGCTAGTAATTACAGGTGTGGGGTAGCCACATTCTTTGATTTCCTGTCTTTGCCTATTTAAGTGGTACAGTGTGAAATATTTTCTGCTTAAAAACCTCAGCTTTGGCCAGCTAAGAACTTGGTTATATTCAACTGGACGTATAAGAGAATTTAAGTACCTTTATCTGCACTTTTTTTTTAAAAAAATACAGTATTTAATTTGATTTAAACTGTGTTGAAGGAATATTTAACTGAACTGGCAGTTTTAACTCTGCTCTTCAGTAACTTGAACTGAAGTTAGTGTTTGCTGAATTTTGTTATTTGCTAGTAATTACTGGTGTGGGGGTAGCCACATTCTTTGATTTCCTGTCCTTGCCTATTTAAGTGGTACAGTGTGAAATATTTTCTGCTTAAAAACCTCAGCTTTGGCCGGCTAAGAACTTGGTTATATTCAACTGGACGTATAAGAGAATTTAAGTACCTTTATCTGCACTTTTTTTTAAAAAAATACAGTATTTAATTTGATTTAAACTGTGTTGAAGGAATATTTAACTGAACTGGAAGTTTTAACTCTGCTCTTCAGTAACTTGAACTGAAGTTAGTGTTTGCTGAATTTTGTTATTTGCTAGTAATTACAGGTGTGGGGGTAGCCACATTCTTTGATTTCCTGTCCTTGCCTATTTAAGTAGTACAGTGTGAAATATTTTCTGCTTAAAAAC
Organism: Protopterus annectens; assembly: GCF_019279795.1. NCBI lineage: Eukaryota > Metazoa > Chordata > Ceratodontiformes > Protopteridae > Protopterus > Protopterus annectens. Next base: position 917,191,230 of record NC_056729.1, read on the forward strand.
CTCAGCTTTGGCCGGCTAAGAACTTGGTTATATTCAACTGGACGTATAAGAGAATTTAAGTACCTTTATCTGCACTTTTTTAAAAAATACAGTATTTAATTTGATTTAAACTGTGTTGAAGGAATATTAACTTAACTGGCAGTTTTAACTCTGCTCTTCAGTAACTTGAACTGAAGTTAGTGTTTGCTGAATTTTGTTTTTTGCTAGTAATTACAGGTGTGGGGTAGCCACATTCTTTGATTTTCTGTCCTTGCCTATTTAAGTCGTACAGTGTGAAATATTTTCTGCTTAAAAACCTCAGCTTTGGCCGGCTAAGAACTTGGTTATATTCAACTGGACGTATAAGAGAATTTAAGTACCTTTATCTGCACTTTTTTAAAAAAAATACAGTATTTAATTTGATTTAAACTGTGTTGAATGAATATTTAACTGAACTGGAAGTTTTAACTCTGCTCTTCAGTAACTTGAACTGAAGTTAGTGTTTGCTGAATTTTGTTATTTGCTAGTAATTACAGGTGTGGGGGTAGCCACATTCTTTGATTTCCTGTCCTTGCCTATTTAAGTGGTACAGTGTGAAATATTTTCTGCTTAAAAACCTCAGCTTTGGCCGGCTAAGAACTTGGTTATATTCAACTGGACATATAAGAGAATTTAAGTACCTTTATCTGCACTTTTTTAAAAAAAATACAGTATTTAATTTGATTTAAACTGTGTTGAAGGAATATTTAACTGAACTGGCAGTTTTAACTCTGCTCTTCAGTTATTCCCACCCACCCTCCCTGTTTTTGTTTTGGTGTTAATCTTAGTGGCCTTGAAACTGCCCGCCCCTCAGCCTGCCTCTGGGCCCATCTCATTTGCTCACTCAACTGAGTGCAGTGAGATCATATTCTGATTTCAGGCACTCCTACTGTGTACAAAGAGAGCATCTGGGAAACAGACAAAAAAAATTAAGCTTATTTCCTGCCTTTCCTGTTAAGTGGTATAGACTATTTGTAGGTTTCTGAGCCCCCAAGCCCTTCTGTGTTTGAGGGAAGCCTTCTAGCTTGTATTTTGTTCTTATAACTAGCCAGTTTTCTAGTTTCAGCACTCAAATCTGTTTCTTTGATCTCAACACTTGTTCAGATTAAAAAAAAAAAAAAAAATTTCATCTGCTTTTACTGTACTTGTGTTTCTACCTACTTCATTTTACTTTTGCATCATCTTAAAAATACTCAATTGTATTTATTACTGCTTGGTGTAACTCATTCTAAGCCTTTTGGTTTAAACACTTGGGCTTCAGACCAGGTTTGTGGTCTGCACTGTTGTGGCAGAACAGGTAGCTTACATCCTTCTAGGTTGGGAACTGCTGATTGAGGGCTCAGTGTCTGTTATTCTAAAAGTGTATTAATTCTGGTTTAAGCACTTGGGCTTTCAGGCCAGTTATTTTACATTAAGAGGGTTTGTGGTCTGCACTCTTGTGGGAGGAGAGGCTGGACTCTGCCCTTCTGAGCTGGGAATTTCTGGTTAAAGGCTTATAGTGCATGCATATCTGAACTGCTTCTTACTGAAGTTGGTGCGCCTTGTTTGCTGTGGCATAGACTGGATTCGGGCCTGCTGGATCTAGCTTTGTTTGTGTAACTTGAGCACTAATCCAGCCATTCTCTAAAGTATTCAATTGTATTTATTACTGCTTGTTTGTAACTTGATTAAAGTGTAGCTATCATTCTAAGTCTTTTGGATTAAGCACTTGGGCTTCAGACCAGTTGTTTTACATTAGGAAGGTTTGTGGCAAGCACTGTGGTGGCAGGACAGGTAGCTTTCATCCTTCTAAGTTGGGAACTGCTGACTGAGAGCCCAGTGTCCAAGTGTATTAGTTCTGGTTTAAGCACTTGGGCTTCAGGTCTGCTGAATCTAGCTTTGTTTATATGCTTGTTGCTTGTTTGCTTGTTATTTCCCTGGAATGCTAATTCCACCTAATACGCAGCTTCTCAGCGCTTCTGTGGATCACTAGTGATATCTGCATTGCTTACTGTACTTATTTCCTTGTTTCACTTGAAAGAAAGTTACTGTTTGTCATTTTTGCATTTAGTTACTTGTAACACATTGCACTCAAGTTACCTGGCACTTGCTCACTAAAGCAATTATATAAGTCAGCACTAAAAATTAAAAGCACTACACCCTCACTCCCCACTGGCCTTTGTTTTCAATTATTAAGGAATTCCCAATATTATTCTAGCATGTCCAAAGGTCAGTTGTCAATCTCCTCTCCAGTTCAGCTGGTGAATCTGGGAATCTTGAGGCAATGTTATAACTGCCTCATGTACACAGACAACCCTCTCCTCCTCCCACATAACACAAATACTTGAGAGATGCAGCTATTTAGCCAAACTGGAGGCTGAGCTCTCTCAACTCAGGACTGGCAAGACCAGACAGGAGCAGAAGGCAACTACACACACCACAAAACCAGCCTCACATAATGCTACCACACCACTGAATCAAACACATAAACACACAAAGACATACTCGGAGGCTCTGAGTAAAAATTTACCTAAACAGCAGAGGCCTCCAAAGCAGACACCCAAACAACTACTACCTCAAGACACCCCACAAGCAACACATAAACAACAAAATCAGTGTGCAAAGCAGTCACAGCCCTTAAGGCCAAATACAACACCAAACATACTTGTCATAGGTGACTCCATAGTCAGACACACTGACGTCCCACTCACCAGGCTGAACAAGAAGAGGGTCACAGTAAGCTGCCTATCGGGTGCTAGAATCCGCCACATAACACAAGCACTGGGGTCACTCCACGGCAAGTACAAATATGACACAGTCATTGTCCATGCTGGTGTGAACGACCTGAGATGTACCTCCCTGGACTACATGAAAAGAGACATAGAGGAGCTCTCTGATTATGTAGCCCAGGCAGGTATGACCCTGACCCTGAGCAGTATCCTTCCTTCACCAAGAATGATGCCACAATATAGAGACAAGATGATCAGCTTTAACAATTGGCTTAATGTCTGGTGTCATTCAAAGGGGATCCAGTGTCTGTCTGCCTGGGATGACATGCTTGACAAGCCACGCTGCTTCACAAGGGATGGCTTGCACCTGTCACCCCTGGGATTCCGGATATTGGCTAAGGCTCTTGCCACCCCCATAGTGCCTTTTTTAGGCAAGGCTCAAATTCTAAACCTACTACCCTAGAAAACAAAAATGGGAAGAAACTGAGGGTAATGCTGCTCAATGCCAGAAGTCTAAATCTCAAAATGCACGCACTCGAGGCCCTTCTCAGTATGGAGAACATCGATGTCTGTGCTGTAACTGAAACCTGGTTCAAGGCGCTTGAGAGCACCCCGGCACTATTAGGTTTTACCTCATCTCATGCGTTCCGGCCCCAAAACCCGGACCACACCACAAAAGGAGGGGGTGTATCCATATTCATAAAGGATACCCACACCTCCAGGTTGGTGGCAACGCACGAAGCTTCGGAAACCATCCAGGTGCAACTAACCATAGGCAAAACTGCTCTACAAATTGTAGCATGCTACAGACCACCCTCTCAAACTCAGGAACCCCACACAGACTTCCTGAAGACACTGGAGGGTATAAATGTATATCCAAACACCATCATATTGGGTGACTTCAACTACCCGAATATAGACTGGTAACATTACTCAAGCCCTAACTTTCTAGCCCAACGGTTCCTGGAGTTCATAAATTCAAATGCCATGGAACAGCTAGTCACTGTTCCCACGAGAGGAGAAAATATACTAGATCTCATTATCACAAACATGGGGACAAAATGCTCCACACTGGAAGTATATCCCTCATTGGTGAGATCTGATCATAAACTAATCTCACTGGAAATCCACATCCCACCCCCACCCCAAACAAAAAAGACCACAGTGAAGAACTTCTCTAAAGCAAACTTCACACTACTCAAGACTGGTGTGGTATCCTTCAAGGCCCCTGAGCCAGTGTAAACCACAACCCAAGCTGCGGAAGACCTTACAAATGCCTTCTATGAACACCTCCAGGACTGCATGGATCAGGCAATCCCAAATAAAACCAAGACTCTTTCCACAAAGGGCAAACGTCCAGTCTGGTGGACCCCAGCCATTAACAAACTTTACAATAAGAGGAGAAAGCTATTACATGATAGAACAAAATCCATAAAAGGGAAGTCACCCCTGATCATTATTAGTAAAAAATACAAGCACTCATAAAATCAACTAAGGCCAATTTTGAGAGAAAAATTGCCATGGATTCAAAGGACAATCATAAGGCCTTTTTCAGCTATGTTAGGAACCTGGGTGGAAACTCCCAGATATGCTCAGAATTAGTCCAAAATGATACAAAAATCACTGAACCCACAGACATTGCCAACATACTGGCAGACAGGTTCAGTGCAAACTTCACCCCCCTCGCCCCCCTAAAGGAGAGATAACTATCCCAGCGGAGTGTAGCCTGCCAGACATCTCAAATGTGCAGGTGAAAGCTGCTATCTCTAAAGCTAAAAACACAGCATCAATGGGACCGGATTGTGTCCCCGGCTGTGTGCTACACGAGCTAAATGAGGAATTAAACCCACACATAAGGCAGCTGTTTAATCTCAGCCTTACCACAGGATACATGCCCAAGGAGTGGCGTATGGCAACTGTGGTCCCACTCCACAAAGGCGGTGCCTCTACGGACCCTGGTAATTGCCACCCCATAAGCTTAACAAGTCTAGTCTGCAAAGCTATGGAGAGGATCATAATGGAGCTCATAAACAAAGATATAGGGGACTTGCAGACATTGGACCCGACCCAGTTTGGCTTTGTCAAGGGCAGATCATGCCTTTTGAACTTGGTCGACTTCTTCGAAACAGTCACCAAGGCCATTGATGAAGGAAAGGCAGTCCATACAGCCTACCTTGACCTTGCAAAGGCTTTCAACACAATACCCCACTCAGGTATTGTAGAAAAACTTACCAGCTTAAATGTAAACCCATATGTCACAAGATGGGTTGCAAACTGGCTTAAGGACAGAACCCACAGGGTTAGAGTTGCTGGCACTATGTCAGACTCCAAGCCGGTCACAAGTGGTGTCCCACAGGGCTCGGTCCTTGGCCCCCTATTGTTTGGCATCTACTTCTCAGAAGTACAGGCCAACATGTGAGGACTTCGTCTGACAAAGTATGCAGACGACTGCAAACTGGGCCATAGTGGAATGTGCATCGGACACGGATATCCTTCAGAAGGGACTCACGGAAACAGATAGCTGGTGCCAGAGCCATGGCCTGAAGTTAAACACCAAAAAATGTATAGTCATACCCTTCGGGAAAAACAAGGTAACCCCAAGCTACCATATAGGTGGCAATCCACTAAGCACAGAAGAGGTTATCAGGGACCTGGGGACCCAGGTTGACAGTGGCCTTTCTTTTGACACTCACATTGCTAAAGTGGTTAGAAAGACCTTCTACATTGCCCACCTGATCATGAAGGGATTCACATCCAGATCTAGTGAGGTCATTGTTCCCCTGTACTCTTCACTTATCAGACCAATGATCGAGTACAATGCCCCATTCAGGATGTATCTCACCCGACATTTGCAGCAGTTGGAGAGACCCCAAAAGTTCCTCACCAAAAGGATAAAGGGACTCCAAAATCTGTCATATGCTGCCAGATTGAAGAAACTCCAGCTCTATTCAGTCTCATACCGTCTGCTCAGAGGTGACATGTGCCTGACATACAAGGCCATGTCCAACCCGGAATTAATGGACATGCTCCACCTCAAAAAATCCAAATCCACCAAAACCACTAGAGCAAGCGACTTAAACCTTAGCACAGATATAAATAGGATGTGCTGGAGGGATAGATTTATCACTCAGAGACTCCCTATGCTGTGGAATAAAATCCCGGTCCATGTGAGGCAGAGCACCTCGCTGGCTCTGTTCAAGAGAAATCTTGACCTGTGGATGGGAGATCGTAGGTTTACCCCGGGAATCATCTCTGTGCCACTGCTGGACAGAGGCACAACAAACTAATGGGCACAGTATTTTTTCATATAAGGGGTGGCGTAAGCCACAAAACTTTGAGCTAGGCTTATAAATGCCTTAGGGCAGATAGCCTAGTATAAACCTATGAACCTATGAACCTATGAACTTCTAAGCCCATAAGGCAAGACATTTCACAATCCAACATTTTGGTTATTGGAAACTCCATTGTGAGACACACTGACATCCCTCTCACCAGGCTGAGTAAGGAGAAATTCACAGTCAGTTTCCTATTAGTGGCCAGGATCCACCACATTACATACACAATCAGGTCATTGGACTACAAATACCAGTATGACTCAGTCATAGTCCATGTGGGTGTAAATGACCTGAGACATGCTTCCCTAGACAATAAGAAGAGAAATATCATAGAGCTCTTGGAATATGTGTCACAGGCTGGTATGAGCCTATCATTGAGCAGCATTTTACCTTTTCCAAGGATGATGATACAATACAAACAAAAGATGATCAACTTTAATAATTGGGTTAGTTTCTGGTGTCATTCTAAAGGGGTGCAATATTTATCAGCATGGAAGAAGATTGTCAGCAGACCATGTTGCTTTGCCAGGGATGGTCTGTACCTCTCCTCTTAAGGCTTTTGAATATTAGCTACAGCTTTGTCCTCTCCCATAGTGCTTTTCTGCATCAATGTCAAACTGAAAGTACTTACGACATAGCAAATCAAAGCCAAGAAAGTCTAAAGGTGTTAGTGCTCGATGCTAGGGATTTAAACAAAAAACTCCAATCCCTAGATGCTATCTTCACCCTAGAGAATGCTGATGTCTATGCGGTCACTGAGACATGGTTTAAAGCTGCAGAAAACACACTGACAGTGCCAGGTTATAATGCCTTCCACACATTTAGACCAGTTACTACACAGGCAGGGACTAGAGGTGAAAGTATTTCATTTTACATAAAAAAGAAATATACCTCACTGCTGGTCATTCAGGACAATGCATTTGAGCCTCTCCAAGTTTAAATTACCATAGGCAAAATCCAGTAAGACTTCTGGACCAGATTGTCAGTACACCAATCAGGGGTGCAACCATACTGGATGTGGTCCTCACTAATATGGGAGAATAAAGCCACAAAAACAAAGGACCAATATATGGCAAACCAAAACTTGTAAAACAAAAAGCACATTAGGAAAACCAGAGACAAGGAAATAGAGTTGGTGATCACATTCTTTTTAAGTGTAACAAAACTTTAATAATTCTGCTTTTCATCCAAAGGATTTCATCAGAAAAAACAAATGCTTTCAACTCACACAATTTAAATAACAATGCTCCAATCAAATATTAGGAGCAATAAAACAATTAAACACTCAATAATTAAGCCTATTAAGAACTTTTTATAAAACTTAAAAAAAACTTGTAATTTATCAAAACAAAACCAACAATTAAAAGGACTTAAGTTAAAAAACTATAGAAAATACTATAAAGAATATAATAAAATACTAAAAATTGTTAACATAGCTTTACATTGTTTAAATTTTATTAAACCTTAATTGTTTTGTCTTTAAGGAAACATTTGATATTAATAACTTCATTTAGTCCAGGTTGTTGATCAGCTTGTAAATTAATTGCCATAAAGATAAATTTTCTCTATAGAGTTCTTATAGTCCCCACCCCTTTTATCCACAGGAAAATGTTCTAGCACAAAAAAAATAGAAATTTCTTGAAATTTATGCACACAGTACTATGTTTGCATAAGGCATGATCAATGTCTTTACTTCTTCCACTTATATATGTTCTTTTATCCTTTTATTAAAGGGTCTAGAAGTCATTCCTATATAAAATGCTTAACACCTTATACATAAGATAGCATAAACCACTCCTACAGTGGTATAAGTAAATCTTTCACTGGCAGTCAATGACAAATTGGTATGTGGTAACATATAACTGCCCTCATGAATATACTTGCATGCAGTGCAGGACCCACACTTAAACGTACTGCTGGGTTTAGCTGGAGTAATTGGTCTTAGAAGAGCATTATCATGTTGTAATAAAGTTTTTAAACAAGAATTATTCTTGTAAACAAGCAATGGTTTGTCACTAAAAGACCTGAAAAGGTCAGCATTCCCTATTAAAATATGCCGGTAATCATTGATTATCCTCCTGATAGCAAAATTATCAACTCAAATATCTAGTGCACAGGCTAAATTATTAAAATTAGTAGTTTTTTTTTTTTGTTTTTATTTTTATTACAATAATTTAAAAACTTAAACAATATAAGAGGAAAAAATAATTTATTTTGGATTTAGCCTCAAGAGCACTAGTAGACAGTAAAGAATCTTTATATCTTCTAGCTAAAAATGAAGAGATAATGAAACTAATTTCTTCATTGAACTCAACATCATCATTTGTTAACCTGGATGCCCAAATAAATTGTCCTCAGGGTATATTTTTCTTTACATATTTGAGATGATTGCTATTATAATGCAAGTAGCAACTTCAAAATGTTTCCTTTCTATATATACTACTGCCAAAAGACTTTCTAGAAATATCCCAGTTTAACAAAATATCCCAAAAAATGTACAGCTCGACCAATATTAGGTGAAGTAAATTTAAAAAAAAACTGCACTGTGATTTAAACTCATCCAGAATTAAATTACAATCATTAGAACTTCCTTCAATAATACAAATAAATTGTCCGCAAATCACTTAAAAATACAGTCTTTTTAAAACTGGTGATAGTTGGTAAAATTTTGCATACCTACCAGCTTAAGACTAAATTAGCAATGGCTGGTACAGCTGCAGAACCCACTGTGGTACCATTAACCTGCTGATAGTACTTACCATTAAACATAAAATAATTATTTTCAAGCAATACCTCTAAGAGGGAACAAATAAAATTTACCTTATCAGTAGGAAAAAGGGTTTTAAAATGTTTATTTTTATTTATTTTTTTATTATACATTTGTTAACTGGGATAGTCCAACTGGACGAGGTCCATTTACAGTGGAGGCCTGGGAAGAAAAGCTTCACAATTAGATACAATAATAACAAAAAATAGACAAACAGACAATAGGAGCACAGAGACATACTTAATAACAATGGTGAGTTAAAACTGTCCTAATAAAACATGAAATAGATACAAGTCTATAAGTCTAGAGCTTATTACCTTGTAGTATGTCTATAGTAGGTAGACTAGGAAGGAAGCAAAGTAGAATAAGAAATGAAGTGACCATTATGTTATACATGGGCATATCCAGGTTTTCCTGAGAGGTGTTTTAAGTGACTTTTTGAAATGTGTGATAGTAGAGGCAGAAGTTACAGAAGAGGGGAGGTTGTTCCAGGTTTTAGTTATGGTATGAGAGAATAGAGCTTTCCCTGCAGTATTATTAGCACTAGTGATACAGAGGAGATATTTATTGGTAGAACAGAGCAGACAATTAGTAGAGTAGAGCAAAAGTAGTTGTTTTAGTGCTGGAGTTTTATCAGCAGTTAAAGATGGTTATAGACACTCACTCAACCTCTACATATTTTATGATGTGCCTAAAATAGTGGCATTCTTTTATGCTGTGTTATGTTGATACTGTATACATGTTCTCCCAGTATAAGACAAGATGTAATATATTCAGCTCCTATATCCCATGGAATTCTCATAAAAAGAGAAGTAATATCAACAGTAAACATTTCTTTCTCTTAATAAATAAAATTTTCATTAGATACTCTAACCTGATCCAGAAAATCCCAAAAGTCACATAGCTAGGAAGAGAGAGTGGCTACTAAGGGATTTAAAACTGAATGTATATATACAAAAATTCCCTCAGTTACACTATTCGTTGCAGACAGAATGGGTCTAAAAGGGGAGTTGTTCTCATTTTTATGAATTTGTAGAATGCCAAAGAGAACCCCTAGCCTGGGGTTCTCAACGACCATAAAATTGTATAAAGAGTAGTCTATCTGACTATTCATGAACAAATCATATAAAAAAGCCTTAGCAAAATTAGCACTCTGAAGATTGAAGTCAAAAATAACTTCCTTGTATTCATTAACATTTCGTAACATAATTTCAGTGGCTTTAATATAATCCTGCTTATTCATAATAATTAACCCCCTTTATCTGCTTTCATAAATTGCAAATGACTCATTTTTAAGTTCATTGAGAGCTATCCTGTCTTCACTGTTTAAAATAAAAAAAAAATGTGCTAGTTTTCTTCACTAATGATACTTTGATGTCACTCTCACAATAACTTTCAAAAACTTGAAGAGTATTATTAAGTTTAGGATTAAAGGTGGATGATTTGTAAAACCAATTAACAGTATTAACACCCTGAAGTAAATAATGTAAGTTTAACTTCCTAGTAAAATACTTTAACTCTAATAAAATGCTAGCAAGGTTAGCCCTCCTAGAAGGAACAAAATTTAAACCACAAGATAAAACTTTCTCTTACACAGCAAAAATCGTCACTAATTCTAAGGACAAACACAAAGCATTCTATAGCTATGTCAAGAATCTCGATGACAACACCCAGATCTGCTCTGAGTTACAGCACAAAGGCACAAAAATTACAGAACCAACTGATACTGCCAACATCCTTGCAGATAGGTTCAGTGGTAACTTTACCCCCCTCACCCCCTAAAGGGCCCATATCTATACAGGAAGAATACAGAGTCCCTATAATCACAACTACGCAGGTAAAAGCTACACTCTCTAAAGCCAAAAACACAGCATCCATGGGACCGGACAACATCCCAGGCTGTGTTTTACACGAATTTCAGAACGAACTGGCTCCCCACTTAAGCACCATGTTCAATAATAGCCTTGCATCAGGCTTTGTGCCCACTGAATGGCACACAGCAACAGTTATCCCACTCCACAAAGGGGGAGCCATCACTGATCCTGGGAACTATCGACCTATTAGCCTGACGAGTCTGGTCTGCAAGGCCATGTATCATCATGGAACTCATAAACAAAGACATTGGTAACCTCCAAACTCTGGATCCCACCTAGTTTAGGTTTGTGAAAGGCAGATCATGCCTCCTGAACCTCATCGACTTCTTTGAGGCAGTCACCAAAGCCGTAGATGAGGGTAAGGTAGTTCACACAGCCTATCTTGACCTCGCCAAGGCTTTCAACACCATTCCCCATTCTGGAATTATAGCTAAACTCACTAAACTAGGTATAAATCCCTACGCACAAGATGGGTTACAAACTGGCTCACTAACAGAACCCACACTGTAAAAGTTGCAGACTCCAAATCTGACCTCAAAGCAGTGATAAGTGGAGCACCACAGGATTCTGTCCTGGGACCTCTCCTGTTTGGTATCTACTTCTCTGAAGTACAGGCTAACACAGAAGGCCACTGGCTAATGAAGTTCGCAGATGACTGCAAACTAGGAGCCATAGTCAAGTCCCCAAATGATGTGGACATCCTACAGAAGGGCCTCACTCAGACAGATGCCTGGTGTCAGAGCCATGGCCTCAAGCTCAATGCCAAAAAGTGCAGTGTCATCCCCTTTGGTAAAAACTCTGTACCTATGAACTACCACATAGGCAGCAATCTACTTAACACCAAATGTGGGATAAGAGACCTTGGGACCCAGGTAGACAGTAGTCTCTCGTTTGATAGTCACATTGCCACAGTAGTCAGGAAGTCATTCTACGTGGCACACCTCATCATAAAAGGGTTCTCATCCAGGAAAAAAGAGGTCATTGTTCCCCTCTACTCGACACTCATTAGACCCATTATAGAGTACAATGCCCCTTTTGGAATGTACCTCACAAGACATCTGCAGCAGCTGGAAAGGCCACAGAAGTACCTCACAAAGAGGATTACTGGCCTCAAACAAATGCCCTGCACTGACCACCTCAAAAAACTCCAGCTTTACTCTGTAGCATATTGCCTACTCCGAGGTGATCTCTGCCTAACATATAAGTCAAATCCAGAGCTGTTGGACATGCTACACCTAAAGAAATCCCAATCCCTCCAAGCTACATGCTCTAGGGACCTAAATCTTGTCACCACAATAAACAGGACATGCTGGAGTGATAGATTCCTGTCCCAGAGACTTCCCATAGTCTGGAACAGGCTACCCATCTATGTCAAGCAAAGTTCTTCATTAGCACTCTTCAAGAAAAATCTTGATGAGTAGATGGGAAATAGGAAATACACCCCAGGAATCACTTCTGTGTCTCTGCTCGACAGTGGCACAGGAAAATAACTTTCTTGGGTGGCGTAAGCCAGAGAACCTTGTTGGCTAGGCTTACATAGGCCCTTGGGCTGATAGCCTAGTACCTACCTATGAACCTATTAGACAAATTAAACAATTTACAGCCAAAATTAGCATTTAGTCGAAGCCACGGTGGTGCAGCAGTTAGCATTGTTGCCTCACAGCAAGAGGTTCTCCCATTCGATTCTCGGCTGGAGTGCCTTCTGTGTGGAGTCTTCATGTCTTCCCCATGGTTGAGTGATGCCAAAGACATGCAGGTATGTATGAGTGTGAATGGGTGTGCCTTCTTTGAAGGTTGGACGTCGGGCTGGCAACTCGGCACCGTAAAAATCTACTGCCAATCATGAGCGGACCGGAGTTCCGCTGTGTCGACCCCTAATCGGGAAAAGCCGAAAGAAATGAAAACACCCTAGAACTAAAAAAACATATTTTTTCATTGTATTGTAAACCAAAAGGAGCAAAACTAAGAAAATACAAAGTGAACTGGACGACCAGGAAAAGTAAAATTTTTTTATTGAGCGCTTTCATTAATTTTTAACTATGACTTCTTAAGAATAAAATCAAGTTACACACTGAGTCTTATATAACCAGTGCAATAAATCAATTAAAAAACTGTAAAATGTGCATCCACTTTTAAAGGTACAGGCTCCCTTAATGCATTTTGCTAGCAAGTCATGTAAATTTTGACCATAGGTGTTATATCTCTTTATAACTATATTTTCATAACCAAGAACAAATAAAATCAATAACATTCTTGTCATGGTTGCAAAAAACATGGAATATTTAAATGCAGAAGTCTGCTTTTAATTTTAAAAAACTGCTAAGTGAAACCATATCATTAAGCCCTGGGCTAGTGGTGGCATTGACCCTCAATTGCCATAATAGTTCTTTATACTCCAGTAAATGGTCAATAGGGCCACCCCTTTTGTCTATGATAATCTGTTCAAGAACTATAAACTTGAAATAGTACCCTGGGTGAAGGTTGATATGTTTGGCTAATGCATTTGTAATGTTACATTTATCTATATCATAAATATGTTGATAAATACGGGTTCTAAAAGCATTTTTGTTTTTTCCGATATAGAAGCACATACAAGTCTGACAAATGCTGGCATAAATGACTTTTTTACTACCACAATTGTATTACTGAAATAATCTAACCCATCCATAACCTTTGAGTAAAACCTTGTCTCCCTCTAATATGTGCTTACACTGCGTGCACTGCCCACATTTAGTAATTTTTCCCAGTCTACCGGTGGTACTACTGAGTGGATTTCTTTCAAGGATATTCTTGATGCTGTTGTCCTTTCTGTAAACCACTATGGGGGCTTCACCAGCCTTCTGACCTATGCTTTCATCAGTGTTGAGGATGAACCAGTTTTTGAAAACAATGTCCCGAATCAGTGGGAACTGTGGAGTGTATGTGAGGATGAGCCCACTTTGAAAATGACCAGTATGGTTGTTACTGTTCTCCAACGGTGCACACAATCTGGTAATATCAATTCCTAATAAGGGATAGAAATGTCCCTCTAAACTGTTTAGTAACTTCTTCCAACAAAGGTGTAACAAATTCTTTCGGATATCCTCTTCTTAAAAGCATATTCAATAAAACATCCCTTTCCTTCTGGAAATCTTTCATCCTGTTAACCATGCGGGTTAATCTCACCCCCTGGCCTTTGACTAAAGATCTTTTTTGATTCATAGGGTGCCCACTCTCAAAATGGAAAAGGGAGTTTGAGTATGTAGGTTTGCAATAGATGGTGGAGAAGAATATGCTATTGATGTAGTCTTTGCTAATTCTGATGTCTAAATAACTAATGGAGTTAGAGTTCATCTCCATGGATAATTTGAGGAATGTAGTGCTCGAATTGAGGAACAGCAAGAATTTTTGCAACTGGTGACGGTCTCCATCCCAAAAAATGAGGATGTCATCCAGGTAACGACCGTAAAACTTACAACGGGACATCCCTGAAGATGAAAAAACTTGGCACAGTTCCCACTGAGTCAGAACAATGTTGGCAAAAACTGGTGCACACTCTTCCCCCATAGTACCCCTGTGGTTTGTTTAAATAAATGACCTTCGAAAGTCAAAAAACTGTTCTCCAACACAAGTTCCATTAATGTCCTTAATGTAAGTATTTTGGTGTGTGAAAACTTGGTCTGTTGACATAAGTCATAAAACATTTCCATGCCTTCTTTGTGGGGAATGACACTAAATAAGTCCTTGACATCAATTGTAGTGAAAATGATGTAATCACTGAAATATTCCTGTTTGATTTTTTTCGAACAATCCCATGAGTCTCTGATGATATGAGAAAAAGACCCCAGACAGTTCTTTAACTGGAGGTCTATATATTTGGCTATAGTTAAAGTTTTGGACCCTTTTGCGTCCACAATAGGTCTTAAAGGTGGATGCAAAATGTTCTTGTGAATCTTAGGTATCCCAGATATTGTTGGGATCCTGGGGCTGTTTTGTGTACAATAGTTAAATTCTACTTTTGATATCTGGTCATTCAAAAGTAGATCCATAAGAACCATGTCCATATGTCTGTATGCGATGTTAAGTTCATTACGGGAAGTCTGCTGGTACCCTTCCCCAAATAAATGTCCTAACATGTTTTCTATGTACCTGTCCTGGTCCATGACCACAAGACCACCTCCCTTGTCTGGTTTCATGACTCGAATAGCTTTATTATTAGATATATTATCGAGGAGTATGGTTTCCTCTTTGGTTAAATTGTGCAATAAATTTGAATTCTGATTTTTAGAAAGTTGTCTAATGTCATTCATACAAATCTTTTGGTACAATTGTATAGTGGGATGTAAAGGGGGGTTACTTACACTTGCCTTTTTACAAGAAGTGATGGTGGTATTTCTATTTGCTTCTCCACCCATAGTGGCACTAAAATTCAATTTTCTGGTGAAAATCATAATGTCAAGCAAAGATTTTTCTATGTTAAAATGTTTGGAGGGTACAAAGTTAAGACCTCTCTCAAAGAGGTTTGCCCAATCCTTGGTAACTGTGACACTTAAGTTGTAAATTTTGAAGTTGTTTTGGTCATTGACAATAATAGCTGCCTCTCCATTGTCAGGCAACATATTACAGTTTATTGCCATTTCCCTCGTCTCCCCCTTTCCCTCCCCTGTCCCTGACTGTACTGTTGTGGGTTGTGTATTACACAAAAACTAAATGAATACAACATTGTTTTTGTTACTATTGATAAGATTTTAGATAAGATAAAGGAGAAAAAGTCTAGAAAGTTAATAAGGGATGCCCAGGATTGTGAAGGAGGTCAAGCTTACCCATTAGTTAAAGTACATAACAATACTGGTGACAACAACTTTAATAACATTAATGAAGTCAATGGTGAGGAAATTAATGATGAAAATGAATATCAGTGACACCACCCCAGTTCCCATCCCTTTAGGACAACCCTTACGGAGGTCAGAGAGAATTCAAGAATAGAATCACCAGTACAGGAGGCCTCTGAATACAGCATATCAGAGGGAAATACACAACCCACAACAGTACAGTCAGGGACAGGGGAGGGAAAGGGGGAGACGAGGGAACTGGCAATAAACTATAATATGTTGCCTGACAATGGAGAGGCAGCTATTATTTTCAATGTCCAAAACAACTTAAAAATTTACAACTTAAGTGTCACAGTTACCAAGGATTGGGCAAACCTCTTTGAGAGAGGTTTTAACTTTGTACCCTCCAAACATTTTAACATAGAAAAAACTTTGCTTGACATTATGATTTTCACCAGAAAATTGAATTTTAGTGCCACTATGGGTGGAGAAGCAAATAGAAATACTACCATCACTTCTTGTAAAAAGGCAAGTGTAAGTAACCCCCCCTTTACATCCCACTATACAATTGTACCAAAAGATTTGTATGAATGACATTAGACAACTTTCTAAAAATCGGAATTCAAATTTATTACACAATTTAACCAAAGAGGAAACCATACTCCTCGATAATATATCTAATAATAAAGCTATTCAAGTCATGAAACCAGACAAGGGAGGTGGTCTTGTGGTCATGGTCCAGGACAGGTACACAGAAAACATGTTAGGACATTTATTTGGGGAAGGGTACTAGCAGATTTCCCGTAATGAACTTAACATTGCATACAGACATATGGACATGGTTCTTATGGATCTACTTTTGAATGACCAGATATCAGAAGTAGAATTTAACAAGTGTACACAAAACAGCCCCAGGATCCCAACACTATTTGGGATACCTAAGATTCACAAGAACATCTTGCAGCCACCTTTAAGACCTATTGTGGACTCAAAAGAGTCCAAGACTTTAACTATAGCCAAATATATTGACCTCCAGTTAAAGAACTGATTGGCGTCTTTTTCTCATATCATCAGAGACTCATGGGATTGTTTGAAAAAAAACAAACAGGAATATTTCATTGATGACATCATTTGATGTCAAGGACTTATTTAGTGTCATTCCCCACAAAGAAGGCATTGAAATGTTTTATGACTTCTTATGTCAACAGACCAAGTTTTCACACACCAAAATACTTACATTAAGTACATTAATGGAACTTGTGTTGGAGAACAGTTTTTTGACTTTCGAAGGTCACTTATGTAAACAAACCACAGGGGTATCTATGGGGGCAGTGTGTGCATCAGTTTTTGCCAACATTGTTCTGACTCAGTGGGAACTGTGCCAAGTTTTTTCATCTTCAGGGATGTCCCATTGTAAGTTTTATGGTCGTTACCTGGATGACATCCTCATTTTTTGGGATGAAGACCGTCACCAGTTGCAAGAATTCTTACTGTTCCTCAATTCGAGCACTACATTCCTCAAATTCTCCATGGAAACAAACTCTGACTCTATTAGTTATTTAGACATCAGAATTAGCAAAGACTCCATCAATAGCGTATTCTTCTCCACCATCTATCGCAAACCTACATACTCAAACTCCCTTCTCCATTTTGAGAGTGGGCACCCTATGCATCAAAAAAGATCTTTAGTCAAAGGCCAGGGAGTGAGACTAGCCCACATGGTTAGCAGGATGGAAGATTTCCAGAAGGAAAGGGATGTTTTATTGAATGTGCTTTTAAGAAGAGGATACCCAAAAGAATTTGTTACACCTTTGTTGGAAGAAGTTACTAAAAAGAGATTAGAGGGACATTTCTATCCCTTATTAGGACTTGATATTACCAGATTGTGTGCACTGTTGGAGAACAGTAACAACCATACTGGTTGTTTTCACAGTGGACTCATCCTCACACTACACAGTTCCCACTGATTAGGAACATTGTTTTCAAAAACTGGTTCATCCTCAACAGTGATGAAAGCATAGGTCAGAAGGTTGGTGAAGCCCCTGTAGTGGTTTACAGAAAGAACACCAGCCTCAAGAATATCCTTGAAAGAAATCCACTCAGTACCACAGGTAGACTGGGAAAAATGACTAAATGTGGGCAGTGCACGCAGTGTAAGCACATATTAGAGGGAGACAGGGTTTTACTCAAAGGTTATGTATGGGTTAGATTATTTCAGAAATACAATTGTGGTAGTAAAAAAGTCATTTATGCCAGCATTTGTCAGACTTGCATGTGCTTCTATATCGGAAAAACCAAAAATGCTTTTAGAACCTGATTTTATCAACATATTTATGATATAGATAAATGTAACATTACAAATGCATTAGCCAAACATATCAAACTTCACCCAGGTCACTATTTCAAGTTTATAGTTCTTGAACAGATCATCATAGACGAAAGGGGTGGCCCTATTGACCATTTAATGGAGTATAAAGAACTATTATGGCATTTGAGGGTCAATGCCACCACTAGCCCAGGGCTTAATGATATGGTTTCACTTAGCAGTTTTTTTTTAATTTAAAGCAGACTTCTGCATTTAAATATTCCATGTCTTTTACAACCATGGCAAGATTGTTATTGATTTTATTTGTTCTTGGTTATGAAAATATAGTTATAAAGAGATATTAACACCTATGGTCAAAATTTACATGACTTGCTAGTAAAATGCATTAAGGGATCCTGTACCTTTAAAAGTGGATGTACATTTTACAGTTTTTTAATTGATTTATTGCACTGGTTATATAAGACTCAGTGTGTAACTTGATTTTATTCTGAAGAAGTCATAGTTAAAAATTGACAAAAGCGTTCAATAAAAAAAAATTACTTTTCCTGGTTGTCCAGTTCGCTTTGTATTTTTTTATTTTTTCATTCATTGCATCTTTATTTTTGAGCTATTTTAATGCCTCATAATCACTCCAAGTGCTTATTTTATAATTTTAATGTGTTTCTCTCAAAATGGCTGATGATGGGGCCTGCCTTGGTAACGTGATCTTGTTTTCTTGCTTTCCTTCCTTCTCCCCAGAATACATTTCAAGTCCTCTTTATATGACTCATGCCAGACATAAGGAAGTGGTGCTGTTTTCTCATGCCATTAAAATATAATGGCAGGACTGTGAAGCACTGTCATCTAAACACACCTTCTGTAAAAGAGCTGCTTCTCTGTTTACCTGACTGAGCCTCATTTATCTGTCTGCCAGAGCTTGTTCTATGCTATAAATAGCTGTTAGCTACTTGCAGCAAAGGAAAGCAGATTAAAACATTTTTTTGTAAGAGGACTCTTTTGTAGTCCTAACAAACTTGAAAAACCCTCCCCCATACTCTCATGCCGAGGTGTGAAAACTCTCACTGCAGTAAATAATCCTTGCTGTACATTTACAAGTGATGAGTAGTAGGACTCTAAATTTAGTCCGTCTGCTACTTCCTAATGCCTTCAGTGGGAGGATTTTTCTCTCTCATGAATGATGCAGACTTAAAACGTGCTTTACTAGTTCCTCAATTATTTCTGTCATATTCCCCCTCTTTTTTTTATCTCATATTTATTTATACTTTGGTAACCAGTAAAGTGAACTGGTTCCAGGACCCTTTTCAGCCACAACATAAGCTACACTGGCAAAGATAACAATTATTAAATGCACTTATCAATATAAATAAAAAATACTGACAGAAAGACATTGACCAAGATTGCATGTGGAACACATAACCAATGTGTGACAGTGACCGAGTAAATCATTGAGCAGCATTTACTAAAATGTATACATTAATAATGCTTAACTATACTATGTTGTTTATAATAAATAATTCATTGTATGCACACATTGCACACACACACACACACACACACACACACACACACACACACACACACACACACACACACACACACACACACACAGTGTGTGTGTATGTGTTTCTGTATATGTGTATGTATATACAGTACATGTGCACAAAAGTGTGTGTGTATGTGTGTGTGTGTGTGTGTGTGTGTGTGGCTTGAAAATGGTAAATGCATTTATACTTTACAAGAAAAAATAGACTTTTCTCTAAATGTCACAAAAATCTTTGCTACTACTCAAGTTATCTTAACACAGACTATTATAAATAACATTTAAAGCTTATCATTTCAATACTGTGTGACATGCAGTAGGTGGATTGGACACTCTAAATTGGCCCTAGGTGTGAGTGTATGTGTGTGTATGCCTTCTGTGGAAGGTTGGGTGCCGGGGTGGCAACTTGACACTGTAAAACCCCACTGCCAATCATGAATGGACACATGATCCACTGTGGCGACCCCTAACTGGGAAAAAGCCAAAAGAAGAATAAGAAGTTGTTGCTTATGTAAATTTGTCAGATGTGGTGACAATTGCCTTTAACCCCCTGTCTGATCTAATTGCTGTGTTTTGCTATGAAAGGGGAGTGTTAAGTTCTCCTCCCCTCTGCAATAAAAACAGTGGAAACAATTCCACAGCTTTCTGTCTTTTTTATATCAGCTGCTGTGTTCCTGACATTAGCAGGATTAATTACCCATCTAAGATTGACAGCAGTGCCTGACAGGGTAAACTACAGATTTAACTGTGTCTATGATATGTCATGTGGAGATTAATTTCTCTGCAAAGTATGTGAGAAGTTGAGTTTAAAAAAAAAGTAGGTGGGATTTCCCTTCCTTTGACTCCAATGCAAGGAAATAAAAGTTTTAAAAACTAAGAGCAAGTTTCTGGTACATACACAATGCTGGAACCATATTATAGGGAGAAAAGAAACCTAATGATTGAGTTAAACTGCATGAGAGGGTGGCGTTTCCCTTTAAGTCCAAACACGAGTCCTTCTTCGTTGATTCTTGTTCCTCATTCTGTTCTGCAGCGGTAATACAGGTTCCTTCCTAGAAAAAATGTTTCTGACATTGTAGGGAGACATATGCCTTCTTTATCTCCTGCTGGATACAATGGGAGCGCTTCAAAGGTATCCACAAATTTGCCATCTTTACAGGGAATTGCCGCCCCAACTGGACAGCCATTTATATCCATTTCCAGATTCTCATGTCTCTCTTCAGCCCCTTGAAGCTCCACTCTTATAGTGGAATGTACATCTTTAGTAGAAGTCATGCTAGCAGCCAAAACAATGGTATTATTGCATTTAAGCAAAGAATCTGCAAGAGGGAAAGCCTGTTTTTAATTCATAGGCTTCTCTGTCTCAAAGTATTTCCTTTTGTTTTTGAAGCACAATATTTTTTTCAAACCTCTCCAGGGAAATGGAAATATTCCGATTTCATTGTTGGCATGGACTGAAGCATTTGCTGCACTAACTCATCCGTCTTAAAAATATTTTCTTTTAAAGGGCCCATTACCTTCTTGTTGTTGTCAATGAAAATATTCACAAATTCAATCCCTTCCCTGTTGAAAAGTTCAACAAGCTCCAAATATATATGATCTTCCTGTGTGATACCATTTGGGAACTTGTAAAATCTAAGTCCCTTAGGAAAAATTTTAATGTATATGCATTGTTCAAAGTATATATTTTTAACGGACAGAGATCTAAACTTTTACAACAATTTCTCAAATAGATCCAACTTGTTCATTAATTCCACTTCTCTGTCACAGCAGTAGCTTTATAATTGGTTTCACCAAAGGGATTAAAGTTCATACTTAACACAGAAGAAACATTAATAAAAAGCTTCTTATCAGCAAGATCACCTATATTTTCAATATTAGATGAAAATATAACAGTCTCTTTCTCACCATTTTGTGATTCATTAGTGGCCAACTTTCTTTGCAACCCTTTCTCTTTGAGACATTTGACTTGCCCTGCACCAAATTAAAGGACTGTGAAGTATTCAGCACTGTTTGGAAACCCATAATATTGAAATCCTGGGTTTCAGGTACTGATTGAATAGTAAGGTCCACCAGTTCATCACTACCTCCAGTAATCATTCGTACTTTTTAAACTACCAAGAGTAAAGCCACAAAAACAAAGGACTGATATATGACAAACCAAACCTTGTAAAACAAACAACAAAAAAAAAACATACTAGAAAAACTGGAGACAAGGAAATACTGTTGGTGACCACCTTCTTTTTAAGTGTAACAGAGCTTTAATAATTCTGCTTTTCATCCAAAAGACTTCATCAGGAAAACCACAAACACACAATTTAAATAAAAATGATCCAACATATATCAGGAGCAATAAAACAAGCAAAATTATTAAAGTTTTGTTACGCTTAAAAAGAATATGGGAGACTGCTGCACACTCTCTAATGTAATGTCTTCTCTGGTGAGGCCAGACCATGAAATTGTCTCCTCTGAAGTAAAAATGAAAACCTGGACTTTCTGGAATATTCAGGAACTACTCTAAAGCTAACTTCCTAATATTAACTGATAACCTACCAAAATTCCAAGCCCCTATAAACCCTCAGAATACTGTTCTCTACACAGAACTGTTCACAGAAACCCTATACATACATATAAACATGTTAACAGCTGCATAGAGGCACCTGTATCCACCAAGAAGAAATACAGAACTAACTCAAAAAACAAGCCACCCTAGTGGAATCACAACATCAGTAGGCTGTATAACAGAAGAAAGAACATCATGGCAAACATTAGGAGGTACAGCACCAAGCAGGATTAAAGCACTATCATCAAACTAAACAAATGACTCAGAGGACAAATAAAGTCTACCAAAACCAAATTTGAAGCAAAGTTTGCCTCCCAGACCAAGGACAACCATAAGACATTCTTTATCTATGTCTGCAACCTCAAAGGCAATACACAATTGCGTGCAGAGCTCATTGTTAATGGAGTCACCTATAGTGAGCCAGAATATACAGCAAACCTACTGGCTGACAAATTCAGCTCCAACTTTACCCCTCTGTCCCCCTCAGCCTTCCCTCAGGAAAGGCCATGAAATGTAACTCCCCTGTTATCACTGGGGAAGAAGTCCTTGATGCTCTCTCTAAGGCTAAGAACACAACATCTATGGGCCCAGACATTATCCCAGGATGCCTTCTAAAGAGCATGAAATGTGACCTATCAGGATCTCTAGAATTGCTATTTACCTGTACTCTCCAAACAGGCTTCATGCCTCATGAATGGAGAACAGCAATATTCATTGCTCTGCACAAAGGTGGGCCATCTACAGACCCTGGAAACGACAGACCCATACATCTCACTAGTTTCATATGCAAAGCTATGGAAAGAATTAGCATGGAAATGATCAATAATAACATAGGAAATCTCCAGACACTGGACCTAACCCAGTTTGGTTTTGTGAAGTGCAGGTTGTGCCTACTCAAACTGGAGGACTTCTTTGAGAAAGTCACCATAGCAATGTATGAGGCCAGAATGTTTCACACTGCCTACCTTGACCTGGTCAAGGCATTTGGCACAATACCTTACTTGGGCATTGTTAACAAACTTAAGACATTAGGTACAAACCTTTATGTCACCTGGTGGATAGTCAGCTGGCTCACAGACAGGAACCAGGAAGTTAGAATCTGGGAGTCTACCTCTACAAAGAAGCCAGTCACAAGAGGAATCCCTCAGGGATCAGTCCTGGGACCCCTCTATTTTGATATTTACTTCTTTGAAGTCAAGGGCAATGTCAATAGCCTCTAGCTGACTAAATTTATAGATGATTGCAATTAGGAGCTGTTATTGAATACCCCACTGACACAAATGTTCTCCAGGAAGGGCTGACACAAACAAACAACTGGTGTTAGAGCCACAGACTAAAACTAAATGCCAAGAAATGCATAATATTAGCCTTTGAGAAGTCATCTATCCATGGTTATTATCATATTGACAACACACCACCAAGGGTTGTCTCAGTAGTCAGAGACTTGGACACACGTAGGCAGTAATCTAGCCTAGGCTTTGACCATCATTTGTCTAAATTGATGAGGAAATCATGATATGATGTGTAACATATAAACAAAGGTATGGCATCTAAATCCAAGGAAGTCATTGTTCCACTGTATTTGGCATTCATCAGACCTGTCATTGAGTACAATGCCCCCTTTGGTATGTATCTAACTAGGCATATCCAACATTTGGAATGTCCACAGAGGGTCCTCACTAAAAGAATACAGGGAGTAAGTAACATGCCTGTTTAGAGCACCTCAAGATCCTATTCCTCTATTCTGTCTCCTACAGGCTGTTGAGGGAAAGATGTATGCCTGGCAAACAAGGCATTTTCAGACCACACTCTGATGGACCTCCTGCATATCCAGCAAGCAAACAACACCACAAGTACCCATTCTAAAGACTTAAACCTTGCCTGTGATATAAATAGGACTTGTTGGAGAGACAGATATGTATCCTAGAGACTACCCTGTCTCTGGAACAGGCTCCCCATCCATGTGAAGCAGAGTTTCTCCCTAACCCAATTCAAGTGTACCTTGGACAACTGAATGGGGAACATAAAATTCATCCCTGGTTTGGCACATGTCTCTAGTGGACACAGGCAGTCTGTAAATGTTTTATCTTCTAGGCCCCTGCTTGTAAATGTTTAATCTTCCAAGGCCTTGATTATACTTATCAAGGGTACCAGAACTTGTCAGAGATTTGCGATGCATGACTAGGCTTAAAAAGGCCTTTGTGGCTGTTAACCTAGTAAACACCTATGAATCTATGAACCTATGATACCTCTGTACTGCCCACAGTTGTGGATGTCCCCTTTGTTTTTGTACACTGGCATGAGTATGCTTATTCTCCAGTGATCTGGGATATGCCTTTCTCTCCACACTGCTATGAGTACCCTCAGGAGCCTTGTCTTTCCCAACAACTTTATCATATCTGCTGTGACCTCATCTGAGCCTGCTCCCCCCCACTTCATTTTCCTTAGCGCTGTTCTTTCTTCTTCTATGGTGGGCTCCTCTTCTTTCATCATAGGCTGTGTCTGGGATAATAAAGCTTCTGTGTAATTGTTTTCATTCAGAAGCTGCTGGAAGTACTTATATCTGCTGATCATGTCCTGTAGACTGGTGAGCAGGTTGTTGCTGGCATCCCTTATGAAGGGTGTCTGACTATCTTCCTTATCTTTCTTTTTTTGTCTTGCAACCTGATATACTTTCTTTGTGCCACCTACTGAGTCACTTTCCATAAATTAGTAGAGTGCCTCTTATGGTCTTTTCTTTGCAACTGCAACTGCTCTCTTAACCTCTTTGTTAGCAACCAGTATTCCTTCCTAGCCTGGTTAGTCTTTTCTATCTCCCTCTTTTTACCACACTCCTTCTTTCTTTTGATGACTTCCTGGACCTTTGCTTTCTGCCACCAGCTTTCGTTATGTATCTTATTTCTATATCTGGCTCTGCCGTTCTTCTTCAACTCTGCCTATTTCTGTCTCTTTTTGGGGTGCAAGAGCTCTGAGCAATTCCTTGAACTGTTGTACTTTTTCTCCAATCAACATCCACGTCTTCATCCTGGTCTTTGTTGACCTTAAAGCTCTCTCTGATGACTGCTTGCAGAGGATTTTGACAACCAGTGGTTTATGCTGTGGGCTAAATATTTTACTGAGGATGACTTTGCAATCACTGATTCTACCCCAGTGCCCTTTCTTTACTAGAAGGAAGCCTACTTGAGTTACATGTTGACCACTTTTGCATGTGATCTTGTGACTCTATCTGAACCATGTATTGGCTAAAGTCTACCCATTTGCCAGACAAAAGTCTAGAATGACCTCTACTTCTTTATTCCTGTTGCCCCACTTGTATTGCCACAGGCAGTCCACATATCCTGTTCTGCCTGCCCCAATATATGCATTCAAGTCACCCATTATCAACACCAATTCATGTTGTCATGCATCTAGTAGGTCCTGCAATTGCAGTCTGGATGTACTGTTCTCTTCACTATCACAACCCTGCTGCTGGGCACAGACTGAGATTATGGATACTGTCCTGTCTTTAGGCTGGACTTTGATTGCCATGAATCTGTCACTAATTCTGATGACATACCTCACTACCTTGTAGAGTATGTGATGCTGCCCACAGCTCCATTCATTGCTGAGTTTAAGATGGATACACTCAGCATAATTTTGGAGGTGGAGGGATTCCCCACAGAGACACAAGGAGAACATGCAAACTCTAAGCAGGCATTGGTTGTAGGTCAGACTTGAACCTTGTACCCAGGAGACAAAGACCTTAGCCATTATGGCAACAGGTCTCTTATGTGCCTACTGGACTCTTTTACTGGTACATTGCCACAGTACTATTAATATGGCCTTGACAGGAAGCAGCTTGGTATTACTGTTTTGCTTCTGATGAGAGAAAGAGTAAAAGATCATTGATTCTTAACTCAATGCAGCTGTGGTGAGACCAGCGCTAGTGCCCAGTTAGTATTTAATAGGAAAATCACCATTATTTATCATTCTTGGCAGACCTAATTCTTTTCACTAAATATTGCTAGATTAGCTAACAATAACCTAACGTAAGAGCATCATCCCATATACTTCATTCATAATTCTTAAGGATATTTTATAATGGTTTGCCTACAAAACTTGAGTACTGTGATGAGCTTGTCCTCCACTCTCTGGCAACAAGGCTTAGCAGTGTGCTCTCACCCCATCTTTGGCCAGTCTGATTACAGTAGGTGTTCTAAAGCAGTGTATCAGCTACCTTATGGTTGTTTACTGTTCACTGCTTCTACCAGTTGTTAGTACCATCTACGATTGATGTAAATATCTAAGAAACACGGAGGCAAACCTCTCACATCAATCAGTATCAGCAAGCATCATACTTCCACAACACCGCATCATTTATAACACACCACTAGAATCATACCTTATTCTGAATTTATTAAGAAAAATTTGTTAAAACCTCCTTAAACACACTCTAATAAATCCCTGCCTTTAGCACATAAGGCAACATCTACTCCTTCTACACAAGCACGTACTATAAATCCTCAGAGCTCACCAAAGAATCACCAGGAAAGAAGACCTAAGCCCATAAAGTCCACTAAGTTTGTTTCTGCACAGGAAATTGTCTAAGTCATAGTTGACTTTATAGTTAGACATACAGAGTCCACACTCCACTTGTCAGACTCAGCAGACTGGACAAGAACAGTGTGACTGTAAGCTTTTTGTCTGGTTCTAGGTTCCAGAGTGTCACAAGGGCCCTAAGGGCCTTTAAACCAGACAAATATGACTACAAGATAGTGGTTGCTACATTGAAATGAATGACCTAAGACATTGCACCCAGTGGGACATGCAGAGAGACATGGTGGAACTTTCTATATATATGATAGAGGCAGGAACATCATTAGTCTTGAGAAGTGTCTTGCCTTCACCTAGAATGTTTCTTAGATGCCAAGACAAGATAATCTTTAACAATTATCTAAGTAGTTGGTGTCATTCTAAGAGGATCCATTATGTGTCGGCCTCTAATGAGGTGGTAGATAAGAATTCTTGTTTTGCCAGAAATGGTTTACATCTCTCATAGCACAGCTTCTGCATACTGGTTAAAGCCTTTCCAGCCCTATAGTGCCTTTTTGGCAGAGTCCCAATGTTGGACATTCCTGCATAACAAACGTCATCTCCAATTTGGACATCATCATGGTGGCACTGCTCAGTGCTGGGAGCCTAAACAGAAAGGTACCTGAATTTGATGCTCTCCTTTAACTCGAACACATTCCTATTTGTGCAGTTAGTGAGACATGGTTTCA
This sequence comes from Protopterus annectens, assembly GCF_019279795.1. Taxonomy (NCBI): domain Eukaryota; kingdom Metazoa; phylum Chordata; order Ceratodontiformes; family Protopteridae; genus Protopterus; species Protopterus annectens. Next base: position 917,218,433 of record NC_056729.1, read on the forward strand.
GTGAAGGGACAGCAATCTCTGTATACCAGGGTTTAGGGCCTATCATTCCTTTAGGCCCTTGTGTAACTGTGAGGGAGTATCAGTTTTGTCAGAAATCGTTTTTTGTGCATGGACACTCTGAACCTAAATCTATACCAACAAATAAAACTTGCTGGAGAGAGGCTCCTAACAACATATTGCCAGTCTGTGGAACAGATTACTACTACAGGTCAAGCAAAGTACTACTTTTGACTACCCTTAAGGCTAGTCTTGATGATTTGATGATTTGATGGTTTGAAGGTTAAACACAAATTTACACCAGGATTATCATGTACATCCCAACTCAAACTGTGATGCAAGCAGTATCATAGAATAGCTCTTGTATGCTGCATTGCTCTTTCAGACTGTCTCTGCCATTCCACTACTTCATTGTTTCCAAATGCAACTCTACCAGCGCTCTTCAGATTAACAATCAGTACTGATGAAGGCTTGTTTCTGTTTGTCAATGTTTATTTAAACAAGAATAAGTATTTCAATCAAGTTTAAAAGTTTTAAAATATTCGATGAAGTTTTAAATCTACCCCTTTTGGGTAGTTGGCACACATTTTGATTTTTGAGTGGTGCATTAGTATGAAATTATAAAGTAGTCCAAACTGGGACTGGTAAAATAACATTAAGAATCAGAGGACTTCAACTGGAGTGTTAAAAGCAAAAAAAAAAAAAATGTGTATATATATATATATATATATATATATATATATATATATATATATATATATTAGATACAGCAGAAGAACAGCTGAATGACAAACTGGTTAGAAATCCTTTCATTCAACAAGTTACCTTGGTTTTGTACAAAAATCTCATTAATCTTAGCTGCCACTTTGGAATCTGTTATTATGTACATGACCCTGTCTTTTCATTGCTTGTCATGTCTTGTTTTGGAATGTTTCCTTGGATATAGCCTTAGTTTATCATGCTGTTTTGCCTTCATCATAACTTCTTTGTCAAAGTCTGATTTTATGAATTCTAATTTATTGCTAAAAAGACATTGCTACAGTCCATTTTAATCCTTAGTAAAGTAGAGCAGAAATTTGTTTTCTTTTATCTAGGTTTCATTTGGCATGGCATACAAACTGAGATTAGCAGCTCTTATTCTGTTCTGCTTTATGCTGTCATAAATCTTTTCTGAAGTGATGATGCATTAAAGTACTATTTTAAATTAAAACAATTTCATAATACTTTGTGAAACTCTGATGTAGTGAGCCTTGCAGTTTAAAGGATTACATTCTGCAAGGCAGTGCTATCGTAACTAACATACCACTATTCTAGGAACATAAACCCAATGACAACTATTAAAATGAAAAGGGTGCTGCCAGATTAGGTAAGAGCAGTGCTGTACTGCAGGATATTTCAGAACCTGTAATACTTTATAAAAAGAATACTTGAATAATGTACAAATAAAAAAATATATATGACTTGATAAATTAAACCATCTTCATCAGTCTTAGAGGAACTCCTCAGTGTTAACATACTTCCGTTGCACCCATTGTCATTTGGAATCATAGCCAGCCTTAGACATAGGCCTACTAGGTGGACGCCTAGGGCACCACTGTACCAGGGGTGCTTTTCCATTAATCTGGATGGTGTAGGTAGACCAGAATGGGAGGCACAGGGTGGTGTTAGGGGGATGCTGTGGAGATATTTTGCCTAAGGCACCACTTGACCAAAGGCTGGTTCTGTTTGGAATCATTACTAGGATATGTTTTCTCAATTTATAGGTTGCATGTTTTGAGAGAAAACCTTGAAATCTGGAAAAATAAGGTTACATTTGATAATTAAAATTCATGCTTGTGACCTCAGTGTTTTGCTTATTTCGGTCCTTCTGAACCACATTTTAATATACTCCTGTTATTACCATATATAATGAACAAAAGTCACAAAAGTTATATTTTACCTGAAGATGATATTGCAGGAGAAATACACTCTATTTTCAGAATGCAAAAATAAAATTAGCCCAAATATATAAAATGGCAGATGTCTCAGGGATGCAAATTGTCTTAGGAAACGGCTATTTTGTGTTATAACAAAATGTCAAAAACTGATAATAGCATTCAAAATATTAAAATAATTGCAAGGTCCATTTTTTAAGTATTTATGCTTCATATTTCAGACATAATCCTTGACATGCACATTACTGGTACAGTTAGGGATTATGATTAATGTAGGTAATTAGCCTCTGAGGTATATTTATCCTCCATTCCTACCTCCCAGGGACCTGCACAAAAGCTTCCCTTCTGGCAGCCAGTCGGACCATTTGATCTGTTGGTGGTATGAGCCAGGCATACCTTAGCTAGGTGAGATTCCTATGATCCACAGATTCCTTCTTAGTAAGTCTACTCAGTCCATTTACTCCCCCTCTGGTGAGAGTCAGGTGATAGGGAGAAGGCCAGCTTCAGGTCTCAAGGATTAGCCTACTTATCACTCACACAGGTGGCATTCTGAATGGTAGTTGTAGTCTAGTCAGAAGAGGCATGGATTCTCTCACATATGTACCCCCCTTTCCCCATTCTACATAGCCAATCTGGCCATTACAGGCAAGCAATATCCTTAACTACTACTATGTGTCACCAGTGCCATGTGCCCAACAACCTACCCTTCTAAGAATGAGTGAGCTGGAGTCAGCTACTCAAGCTCATCTTCCCTCTCCTGGCCCCTCTGACACCAGCATCATTAATCAAATATGGGTCAGGTGAACTATAGTCAAGGTTCATCCCTGTATAACTCAGGGCTGAGGTTACTTTCTGTGATATAATGTAGCATGTGACATATCTAAGAAAGGTAGAAAATAATGCAGAGGAATATTGAAATGAGAGAGTAAAGAGCTGAGACAAGATGTAGGATTGAAGACAGACAGTATTCAAGTGATTATATTTTCTTAACTTTGTTTTTTCAGTATGCCTGAAGAAGTTTCGGAAGCATTCAAATGAGTGCCACAATAAATGTTTCTTCCTTCTTATTGTGCAAATGAGGCATTTTGGAGCACGTATCTGGGCACAGAGTACCAAGGCACAATGAGATAGTTGTTTGCAGGTACTACCTACAGCAGTCTATGAGACATATCAGCTGAGGGAAGATTTATATTAATTTGTGGATGGGAATATAAGCAAGGTGAGCGACCTACGCTGGTATGTTTCCTTACAAGTAGCAGCAGCAAATGTGGCCAGTAAAATATCTGTGCATATTAACTGTCAAAAAATGAAACTGCATTTGGATGAAGACTGAAGGTTATGTCATTAGTGGAAATGCTGCAGGTGTATACCACCACATATTACCATGAGTTTTTATTTGACCATAGCATTCTCTGCCATATTTAATGTAAGTGTCCAGTGTCTTTCTTTGCCATGTGAAATATATAAGATGCTGCTGACCATGATACGTGGTTACTGTGGTCATGTTCAGGTACATCTTATGATCTGACATTTACCTTCTCTTGTTGATGCCCCGTAATATGCATGTGGCATATAGTTAGTAGGTGTGTGCTGGGGCCATTAGATCTGATAGACATAAAAGCAAGTGTTATCATGTATCTCTGCTCAGCTGAATTTATGCTCTGTTCCTTTGCACATACCATGCCTGTAGAAAATATTGCAGTGGCCGTCTCCACCCTCATATTTTGCAGTCTAATGGTGCTCTAATACTTGAGATTAATGCAACGAACAGGTTGTGATACAGGTGTGTTGTTGTAGCATTTCCTGCATTGTTGGGTTCATGACAGTCCTGAATCAATTAATTTGTGTCACAAAAAAAAAATTAAATATGGGATGGTAAGATGTGTGAACATTTGCAAAATGCCCTTATAACCGCTTTGGCCTGCTAAAATGGTTTGTATGTACTTCTGATGGAAAGAGGTTTATAAAAAACTTGATAAAATGTATATTTATACAGATTTTTCAAAAGTTGATAAATCAGAACTTGAAGATAAATTGTTAAGAAAAGAAAAAAGTGATATACATTTACTAAAAAGAAATGACTTCATAATGAGAAGTGGAAAGAAGATAGGAATAAAACAGCCTTCATTCACATCAGGAAGCTAGTGCCATCTAAAATAAAACCACTTATATAAAAATACAAATGAATGGCCTGTATATATATATATATACACACACACACACACACACACACACACACACACACACACACACACACACACACACACACACACACACACACACACACACACACACACACACACACACACACACACACACACACAATGTATGTACACACAAAAAGACGTTAACAGTGTTCAAACATATTTCTCTGTATTTGTTGCCAGCTGCCGCTTTTCAAGGGTGTCCCAGAAACACTATATAATTAAGTAATTTGCTGACAGTGGCACAGAAGGCAAAAGGAAATGTGGGGATTCAAACCTGAATACAGAATGGAGTTCATTAGCAGTTCATATTCTTAATCCAAAATAATAAACTTCGAGGCATGGAAATCAAACCAGATGTAAATGCAAACAGTGCACATAAAAAAGTCAGAATCTTTTGTACAAGAGTTTTACTTCCTTCATCCCTCCATGTTGGGGTGGGGGGGGTCTTTGCTCACACTTGTTGTTGTGTCTTTCGGCTTTTCCCGGTTAGGGGTCGCCACAGCAGAACTCCGGTCCGCTAATGATTGACAGTTGATTTTTACGTGCCGAGTCGCCAGCCCTGACACACAATCTTCAACGAAGGTACGCCCATTCAAGCATGTCTCCACGCAGAAGATGCTCTAACTGAGAATTGAACCGGACAGCATCTTACTGTGAGGTGACAACACTACCGCAGCACCGTCTTTGCTCACACTACCATTACTTATTTATACTAACTCTGCACTTGCACAACCACGTGGGAATCAACAAGTTGATAAACTATTTGTTAATAACACATTCAGACATGACATAATAATAACTCTGCTCTTTGATACAGAGGCCCTTTATTAACCATACATTTGATTACTTTCTCCTTTGTAGAAAGATTTATTGCATGTGGCTTCATATTCACACTCCCAGGCAGCCTCATCAGTGCCGTTTGTGCAAATATAGTTCTGAATGAAAAAAAAATGCCTAAACATAGGATTCAAACAATAGTTTAAAATGATGTTTTACTGAAACAAGAGTCTTCATCACCCCTTGCATTCACCTCTTTATTGTAATCAACTCTGTGGATATTGTTTCTTAAGGAAAAGGAGTTTCCCACACTCAGTAATTACCTCCAGCCAATGCAAGATTTGACTGTGTACAGCAGCACACTTAGCACTCAGAAAAATGTCAAATATGACAGTAAGTTCACTAAAAAGTATTTTGCAAAAGTGTTAGTGCATTTGTTCCCACAATGTGTTTTGTCACTGGCTGACTTTCTACTGGATATTAAATTGTGCAGCCATGTTTTTTGTAACAAATCAGCTGACAGATAATACTTTATCTGAATTTATGCAGATAACAAGCATTGTAGAGTAGCCCGACAGAACTCATTTGCAACTAAGTGCAACTCTGAAATTGTTAGTACAGTGTTAGTGTTTATAAGGCTTGTACAAAAGAAAGTCCTATATAATACTACATATATATATATATATATATATGTATATATATATATATATATATATATATATGTATATATATATATATATATATATATATATATATATATATATATATATATATATATATATATATATACATATACATATATATATATATATATATATATATATATATATATATATGTATATATGGATCTACCTGACTACATCGAAAGTTCAGAAGAGCGAAAACGACTTCACCGACGCCAGAAGATCGACAAGTTAGAAGACCGACGGAGGAAAAACCGACGCTGAGAACACTGAGATGGGGAAAGGATGTGTAAGTATGCGGTAGTGACGGACGTTAGGGTGCGAGTAAGGTATGTGTGCGATGTTGATGGTCTGTAGGGATAGGGGTGGGATAAGTGAGTTAGGGTTAGGGCGCGGGTTAGGTAAGGGTGCGAGTAAGGTAAGTGTGCGATGTTGACGGTCTGTAGGGATAGGGGTGGGATAAGTGAGTTAGGGTTAGGGTGCGGGTTAAGTAAGGGTGCAGTAGTGATATTTTTTGGGTTAGGGGCAGGTTAGGTGAGTTAGGGTTAGGGCGCGGGTTAGGTGAGTGTGCGATAGTGACGGACCTTAGGGTTAGGGTTTCGGTTAGGGTTGTAGATAGTTGTGTATGTAAGAGTTAGTGTTGGTTTGTAAGGATTTTGGTGTGCTTATGTTGTGTGTGTGGTTTTTGGACAGGGGATTTGTTTTGTTTGTTGATTGTTGTTGTTATGATGTGTCGAGTGTATGAGGTGTCGTGTTTGTGAACTGTCGATTATGTGGTGTCGGTGAAGTCGTTTTCGCTCTTTGAACTGTCGATGTAGTCAGGTAGATCCGTATATACATATATATATATATATATATATATATATATATATATATATATATATATATATATTATATATGGTGATAGCAGCTTAAAAGAGGAATACTGCAGAGACCTAATACTTAGGTATCATATGGGATATCATTAAAGATTAAGTGAGAAATTATAAAGAGTAAATGCTCTTAAAGAACCTTTTAGAATGCACTTTTATGAACAAGACTACAGTCTCATGACCCTGTGGTGCACAGCGATAAAGTCCTGACTGCCCCCAGATGACCCTGTTCAACTACTGGTATTGACACTAGAGGGACTGGTTAAAAGAGCTTGTACACTTAGTGAATAAGCAGAGAAGCTGGTGACTGTTGATAGCTGAAATGAGGCGGGGAAGGAAAAAATGCTGCAATTTGTAATATTGTAAACTGTCAACATGTAATTTTTATTTAAAAAAATAATAAATTACATTAAAAAGAATGGAGCTTGGTTTGATATGTTAAGCATTAGTCAGAAAAGGTATGAGATATGCCATATCTAGTTAGAATGTTTTTTTTAACTGGATTTTAGTAGTTATGACCTAGATATTTGATATCTATTGCTGCAATCTAAAGTACCAACCACTTAAATGTCTTGCGCAATTGATAAATTATTATTTTTTCTTTCTATGCAGCAGTATAAGACCTATTTATTTTTTCTATACTACACACATTGTGATACTGAATTGTCTATGTATTGATTTCTGCAGATTTTTACAAAGTATCTAAAATAATGAATGTATTATAATAAAAGTGCTTGCATTTTTATAAAGATGGGCGTATCACTTTTTGTATTATAGAGTTTTAATTACAGTAAAATATCACAAAAATAATCTTTATCATAATCCTCAAATTCTTGAAACTTTGGAGATGTACAGTATACAAAGACTGATGTAGACACAAAAACATGTAAAACACTTATTGTCAGGCAAGAAATCCAAAATGGCTGACAAAAAGGAAGTAGCATTCTTTGCTCTAGAACACCACCAAGATTTCTATTACTTTCAAGACAACTGTTTATGTACAAATTTCAAAAACTGGTGAATTTAATGTAGACTAACATCTTCAGCTGCTTGGAAATATTATAGCAATAACCCATGCCTGGGTGTGGGCAATGCGGGATTTACCCACGGTTGGCGTGGTTAGGTCCCAAGGGCGAAGCCCGAGGGACCAAACAAAGACAACCGTGGGTAAATCCTGCATTACCTACACCCAGAAGTGGGTTATTGCTATTATACTATGACATTATTTAAGAAAAGAAATAATTACTTTTCTTAAATAATGGCATTGTATAATGCCTCTTTGCTGCCCTTCCGCAGCTGTCTGGTATCATGGTAGTTCTGATGTACTGCGCATGCCTACGCAGTACATCAGAGCTGTGGCCAAAAGAAATGGGGAAAGCAAGATCTCCGTTGCTTTTACTGTTCGCTATGTTAAATGGGTTTAACATAGCGAGACAGCTTTAAAATAAGCAACAGAGATGTCCGTTGCTTATTTTAAAGCTGTCTCGCTATGTTAAACCCATTTAACATAGCCAAACAGTAAAAAGCAATGGAGATCTTGCTTTCTCCGTTGCTTTTTTTTTTTTAAACCTGTCTCGCTATGTTAAAACAAGCGAGACAGGTTTAAAAAAAAAGCAACGGAGAAATCTAGATATCCGTTGCTTTTTACACACTGTGTCGCTATGTTAAAGGAGTTTAACATAGCTAGACAGCTTTAAAATAAGCACTCTGTTGCTTTTTTTAAACCTGTGTCGCTATGTTAAACTCTTTTAACATAGCAAGACAGTGTTTTAAAAGAGACTTATACTAATGGAAAAAGTCCGGGCGACCAGACCTTTTTCCATTAGTATAAGTCGATTTACAACGTGCACGCTGGCCAATCAGCGTGCACGTTTTGGAATATTAATGGAGGGTCATGGTATAATATACAATTGATTAAAGGTCAAGGGCTGATTTGGACAATCATTCTATTTGGCACTCCCACCAGTTTCAAGCTGAGGACAAAAAAAGTGCTGTCAGTGATGAGGACAGAAAAAGTCATAAGCTCTTCAGGTTAACCAAATACCATACATTACAGTTGTTTACTGTATTGATGGTTGTCTTACAGTATACCAAAGAGCTATACTAGCTCCTTGCTGTAGTTCCCTGACAGTCAAAAAATTATTGTTAGGCTAAGCAAAGAGCTACTATTTATCCATATAAAATCTCTTTGCTAAACTTTTTCCTAGGACCTTTAATAACTTGTATCAAGGAGCTAGATAGTCCCTCAAACACAAATACAGCCTGCTTATTATTTAAGCAGCTTTAACTGTTAAAATAACTGCTAATCCTACTTGAAGGGACTGATCAGCACTTCTTCTAAAGTGCCAATTGTGTCTCATAATTGTTTACACCAGAGGCAGCTGCTCCCTTTGCCCCACCCTTTTTATGCCTTTGGCCACAGTATCTTGCAAACTGTTGACCTTAGAAGCAAACAAACAACTGTTTTTATTCTTCTGGCTGGAGCAAAAAAATAGCAATCACTATACCCTGACCTAGAGATGAAAAAATCAACTGACTTCATGGAATTATTGACTACCAAGTCTAAATATTCAGCTGTTGTGACACAAAAGGAAACTTAAAATAAAAGTTGTAAAACTAGTTCCAATGATCAAAAAGCTTAAATACATATGCCAAATGTGACAAGTTTGTAACCAAAGCAAAAAGAGAGTTGCACTGCAACCATTGCAGCAAGTTAAACATGTCAGAAAATACTTTCAACTATTATTGCATCAATGACAGAAATTAATAAAAGAATGTACATGTCGAAAACAAAATATCTAACTTGGAAGATTGAAGTCAACATGGCATAGAATTAACAAAATGTACCTATGAACTCTGTTATAATGCTGACATGTTAGATTTACAAGTTATAACAAAATACATAATATACTCATTAGCTTTGATCAAACTACTTTAATGAACATTGTGCAACATATCATATAGTATCAGATCTGCTTGAATATTTACTGGCTCTCAACAACAATATCTCACAGAGGCCTGAGCTCTTCCAAAAATACAGATATTCCAAGGCAAACATATGTTAAGATATTAAATCGCTGAGACTTTGCTGCCATTCTGAAAGCAGTAAGAGGGAAGAAAATACATATTTTGGTGTTGACATAAGGTAAGAATACAGCATGATTGTCTCCTGGCATATAAACACCAAATACAGAAACTAGCTCCATTTTGGGTCAGTTTAATTCAAAATAACTTTCAATTTCAAAAGTAAATTTCTGGGAAGACTTTAGTTCACCAAAAGAGAAAAATACCAATTTTCTACAAATCAGGAAGCTCAGCTTCTGTTTGACTTTGAACCAAGATGAGCTCAGTACACCTATTTATCTTAATGTGATATGCAATTTAAATTGCTAAGCTTATAGCTTATTGTAGCTTATTGTTGATCACTTAAATACAGGTATGCAGACAACGGTGTCTACATTTTTTATATTTTATTGGTAAGATAGATTGTTTATCTTTTATGTGAGCCTCAGAAAGTCCCTTAATCAGAGATAGCTTTGCCTAAATTGGGAATTTTGCTAGGCTTCTTAATGATCTCCTGGACTACATGCCTAGTAAATAACTATGAACTATGATCTATAATCAGGGACCCTAATTTGCCTATATGTATGAGTATGTGCATGTGTTGTATAAAAGAATGACCTGGTGACCTGCTTCCATTTCTCCCTTTGCTTTGCAAATTCTGTGGGTAGCGGTGATTGTCTCTGGGGTCATTCTAAGAGTCAGATGTGACTAATTAGAGAGTGAGCAAGTATAGACAGTAGAGTAACCAGTGATGTAGTCATGGTTAAAAGGTAAAGAAGGTCTGTTGCTGTTTTTTTATACCTACTGGCAAATAAATTGTAAATATGCATGCATGATCTATTAACATTGAAATGTTCTGATGTAACAGTAATTAATATTTAAAATGATTACTGACAAGAATCATATTCCTGTATTTCCAGTATAAAAATAACAGGCTTTGTGACAAGTTAGTGTGACGGACCTAATGGCTATGTCAATTAATGTAATATCTGATATAATCAGTGATATTAACATTCTTGTGATAAATGAAAAACCATTACCTTTATGAAAATATAAAGTGTGACATTGAGAAGCCTACATAAAAAATAATTTAGCTATACTTAAGCATGGAAACATTTACTTTGATTTCTTTTTTCCCAATGTCTTTATTTCCATTTCAAACTTTTTATAACAGCAATTAGAAAATCAATAAAGACTAAAATATATAACAGTGCATATTGTAATCAAATGTATAAGTTAGAAATCTAGGTGATTTAAAATTACCTTGATTTCTAACATACACATGTAATGGCAATATCCACTGTTATATATTTTAGTCTTTATTGATATGTATTAGAACAACACACTGGGTCTAATCTGTAATATATACAAATATGAAAGCCTTGTTTACATTCATAATGTATTGTGACCAATTTGTTGGAATGGTACATGTTGCAACATTTAATAACTGGAATTATTTATTTGTTTACTTTGGAACAGCCTCAAATGTATGGGTTAGGAGTGCCTCAGGCGGACTGACTAGAACAGTATACCTATCGAGCATGCCCAATTCTTATCAACTGTTGTATGGGGTGCTTTGGCTGCAGTTAGTACCCCTATCCCTTTAAATCTTTAAATTATCAAACGTCATTGCTAATATTCTGTCCAATAATGGGAAAGACTTTCCAACCCAGCAACTGTAATTTTGTTAAGGTAACCATGGAGATCTAGCTTATTAGCACTTATCTGATTTTTCATCTGTGTAGGACTAAAATAAGGCAATGCTATAATCAGAAAAAAAGCAGATTATTTGGGAAATGGCAACGTTTAGCTGAATGTATCTATGAATGTTCACCATATTTAATTTAAGACTGTTGAAATAAATATTTCAAATTTAGATAGTAAAATTTGGTTAGCAATAAATTATCTGTCAGTCTCTGAAATGCGTTTTCTCTTGAAAAGACTATGGTAAAGGATTAATACTGTTTTTCCACAATATAACTAGAATATGGTGTGGAGTCTGGTATTTCAGTCCATGTTGGCACTACATTAAATAACTATTCATGCAGCAAAGAACACAACAATATAAATATTGCTGGCATTTTCTAAGAAACACTAATGAAAGCAGAACAATTGGAAATTGAAATTAAAAAATGGAATCAGTGATATTGCAGTATCAGGTTCATTTAAACAAACCCTTATTCAGCAAAAATTATAGACCCATGTCTTAATTTGAGAAGATAGTACTGTTTTGTTATTTGTGTGGAAAATAACTTAGTCAAATTAAGTACAATATATAATCTGCTATCCAAATTTCACTAACATTACATTATATGAGGGGATTGCAACTATGTTATTTACCTCTCAGTGAATAGTCTGACAAATACTTTGTCATATAACTTTAATATCTCCAGTATGACTCATGGCATCTAAATAGAATATCTTGGGGATTTAATAAAATCTGCGTAGGAATAGTGGAAGACCTACATGGAAGGTACTGTGGCCATGTATGAGGATCCTCTTCGTCAGCGTGCCTTGCATATTAATGAAGACATGCTACTGAGGGAGAACCATGTAACATGGTGACTGAATCAGTGTAGGGAGTGTGTTACTGTGTCTGGAGATGAGTATCACACTTCCTGCACTTTGAAAGTGCCCGATATTTAGTGTATGGCAATGAAATAAAAAATATATATTGTTTTGTGTGTGTGTTTGAGCAGCATGGCTGTTAGGTGTGGACACATGCCAGACATCTAAAAACAGAAACCAGATACATTTAATTATGCAGAGATCAAGTTTAATCATAGCTGAGCATGTTTGTGTGACCCAGCATGGTACTTAGCAGTGCTTAAACATAGTGGAGAGATATATCTAAAAGTATAACAGCATTTCACATGGCTATGTAGCTGAATGGTTGGAGTGACAGCCTCATGTGCAGTAGGAGCAGGGTTTGAATACACAGACAGGTTACTTTGTGAATACACATTCTGAGAATTATTTTAAGTTCCAGTGAAATATTCTGTGATTACACAGACAGGTTATTAATATTATTTTTGCAAATACACATTTATGAGATGTACTATTAAGCTTTGATTGAATTTTGTATGAATACACAGACAGGTTGTTAAGCATGTATGTTGCAAATACACCTAAGAGCATGTTTATACCCTTGATGGAATACTGTATGTATGCACAGACATTTTATTGAACATTCATTTTTCAAGTACATGATTATGAAATATATTATTAAATCCTGCAGTGCTGCACTCAGCTAAGCTCTGCTAAGCACACCTAAGCACAGCCAAGCACTGCTTAAACTGGGAATGTTTACCAGTGCTTAGCTGGTTTTCACATTGCTAAGCATTGCTAGTTTAAGCACGGCTCAGCTAAGCTCAGCAGGTTTGTGTGGTGCTAAGCGAAGCGCCACATTTTTAAAAATGGCCAGTGGCAGTAAAGGGCAGGAATACAGCTTTATTTAAGTTGAACAGATGGGAATATAGCCAGAACCTGTTGGAGTTTGACCAGTGCAGGATATATGGCAGGAGTTGGAGAGGATGCATGCTTCTGGACACAGAGGTGGGGCATGCTGAAGTCCAGGGTCATGCTTGGACTCCTTGTAAAAGACCATGACATCCAGCTGCAGCAGGGCCAGTACCAGGGGTCAGAATACAAATCAGAGTCCTGGGACTGGCTGGCACATGACCCCACCAGTCCAAGTGGTATCTCCCACACAAGTGAGCAGGTGCACCACCATTTTTATGACCTGAAGCGTAGGAAGGGTGATCTCTTGGCCACTTGGATCCAAGATGCCCAGGATGACAATGCCCCACAACTTTGTAAGTATAGTTAACATTGTTTTACAAGTAACTAATCTGCATGTGTGATAGACAGGTATGCATAATGGTATGTTTCTCTCCCCCACAGTTGTAGAGGAGAGAGCTCACAACCTGGACTCCCATGCAGGGTGCCTGACCAGGTTGTGCTGTGAGTGTGGTGAGTATAGATATGTCTTGCAATCTATAGTTGTATAAGCAAGAAAGAGTACAGTAGTAACTTCCAGTAGGTATATTCTGTTTTGAGTGTACTGCAATGAATGTGGTCATAGACCTGGACTGATATAAGTGAATAATGCCAGGTACAGTTCAATATAGATGAAAGCATGAAACCTGCTAAGGTTAAGGAAATAAAGTTACTACTGCATTAATAATGTTAAGGAAATAAAGTTCAACTGCATTAATTGTGGAATTACAGCTGTCTTGCAACACCTACATTATCTGAAGTGTTCATCAATAACGAGTGTTAGATGTATACTAATCACTGCATGATGTCACCCCTAATAAAGCAGTGTTCTGCAAAATGTGTGTATTTTGGGCTGTTGGTCAAGAAATCAAGTATTACAAGTGCTGTGAATTAAACAAGGGAATAATAGCACAAAGTGACTGAAGGTTAGCTGATAAAGACTGTTTTGCTAAAGTGTAGATGTGGAGCTGTACTACACGATATAATGCATTACCATATTTGTTCTGCACTAAGATCTGAACCTAGACTATGAATGGCTAAGGTATAGTAGTGTCTATCTCAGGATTTTCTTGTGTTAACCATTGCATTCCAGCTATATGCATTCTTGAACTTAGTTATGCTGCTGCAGGCAAGAATGGAACTCTAATAACTGTAGACTGCAAATATACCATCTGCAACTGTATATGGGTCAGGTAGGCAACCCAGCACTCCAATATAGTCTGTCCAGATCACAAATATTTCCACCCACTAGGGGTTATTTGTGTACACCTGCATTCCATGTATTAATACACAGTTTACCTACTATCTCCGTCATGTATGAATTTCATGCATGTGTGTTCAAGTGTCACTGCAGTCTTGTATAACACTCTACCTCTATTACCAGGTCACACTTTGTTACCACGTGAGCTGTAGGCATATATCAGTCAATCAACATTCACAATGGTTCAGTAGCTCAGTTTGATAAATGCTACGTATGATATTGATTTTGTCACACACAGACCAGGGTTTGAATCCAGGGACAAGTACTACTAAATATTAATAGAAACAGTTATATATTGTTAACAGATGTTATCCCGACAGGAATTACAGGTAAATAAATGGCTGTAGTAGCTGTTCAAATGGCTTAATAATTTATGTGTCCAGATGTACCAGAGTGTTAACAGCATTGCTCAGCAAGGTGATAAGATTTCAGTAAATAAAAAGTCAACAATACTATTAAAAGTTAATAAAACAAATAAAACTGTTTAATCTTGGTATGGCTGTATGCCTGGTGTGTCTGAGAATGTCTGCTAATACTCTAACCCCATGCCTGCCAAGGACATCATGATAAGTGTAAACTCTCTGTACTGTGCACCATACATGTCTCTCAAGTGCTATGCTGTCACAGACTGTGATCACTGTTGCCAAATCCCTTGGACACAGATTTAACCTCCACTTGATTTATCCAGTACCACAGCCACACTGCATCAGTCCACAGTACACCTTGGTAGTTGCATATGTCCCCTTGACATGTAATAGTCCCCTGTAGTTGTTTACTGTAGGTGTTACAGCTTGGCCCATACTGTTCCATGCGGATAGCTTGAGAGGTATGTAGGTGCTACAGAAGCTATAGGGCACTTGTTTACATAAAGCAAGGGCAGACCTGTAGAGTATATAAGACTACTGTTGCAAACAATATAGCATATACTGGTAGTAATGGAACGTATTTCTCTCTCCCCCACCCCTTATCTGCATCATAATTTATTATTGTCATACATCGGGTATGGTTTACATTTAACATATGTTGTTCTCAAAATGTTATGTTGGGCCTTGTTTTTTATTATTGTTATACTGTATATTACAATGGTTGCATACTAAGAAACCTTGTTGAATTACCTATGATGTTGGTCTTATGCCGTAACTGTTACTGGCATGCTGTTACAGTACTGTTATCCCACTTATTGTTGTGTTCCATATGCTATGCAATGTTATCTTACTGGGTTATTTGCAACATCCTGGCATGCTGTTATAACTAACATTTAAATGTTCTGTTCATTACTAACAATACACTTTAAAAAACCTCAACACCATAGCTTGACTGGGTAGGCCAGTTCCTTGCGATCCTCCTACCTCAGCCAGCTATGGCACTGGGTCCCAGCACGTCTGAGACCCAATCTGGTGCTGCCCCCTCCCATGGTCCTGCACTGTTTATGGGTGTAACTGCCTCAGGGGATGGGGCTCATCCCCCCGGGAGTGGGCATGGAGAAGGAGTTGTCAGCCAGTGACAGCTACCAGGGATAGTGCACAGAATCATGCACAGTGGTTTGGATGATTGCCTGTGCTGGATTAAGGACAGACTGGCCAACATGGAGGGTCAGGCTGGCCCTGGCACCCAGCCTCCAGCACAGCCACCTTTGAGGCAGTGAAGGTGCAGTGGTGAATGCCTTTGTGTGGGGAGCTCAGTCTCACTACTGCCGTCTGGGGGCACATGACTCTCAGATTCCACAACAGCCACCCCATCCAAGGTGTTTACCATACTCATGTGTCATGCACCACCCCTGTATGCTGTCTTGTCTGTCTTGTCTGTTTGCAAATGCTACCTCTCCTACCCAACTTACCTCCCACATGTACCTATTTCCCTTTCCCAACATTCCACTCTCTCCTTAAAAAAATAAAATGGGCATTTGTCCCACAAAAAATATCACCCCATACATAGCTCTCCATTTCGCACCCATGTCCACTGGACACACTTTAATCATTACAAGCATCAATCAACACATTTATGATGCCCTCAGAGGCTCCACATTCCACGTTGTCTGCAACCTGCACAGCTGTTGCTGTAGAAGATATGGAGAGTTATGGTCTTTTCTTACACCTATCATGCACTTTCGCACCTACCTTTCAGTATGTTTTTACCCCTGCTTGCCCCCATTTCACCACTTTCATATCACCCCTTATTTATTTATTTATTTTTTTAAATTAGCATGGGTTTAAGTGGAGCTAAGCATTGCATCTTGTCACGTAAACTGACGCAAACCCACTTTGCCTTAATCGTCTTCTCTGTTTCTGACACTGTTAGGCACATCTGCAAACAAATCACCCCTGCCAAGTCTCTAACCCTGGACTCTGTCAACTACATCATAGTACATTAGACCACTAGGCCACTCAGCTCTGAAATAAAACAGGTGTTTCCATAAACATATCCTGATTGCCAGTGACACACTACTTGTACACATAATGGGAAAATTGACAGTGTACTTGGGACTGCAGAAACTAAACCAGTACACAGACAAATAAATATTAATGGATGGATGTGAGGCCTAGGATGTCAGGTATAGCTGACAACTGCACAGACTGACACAGAATGTCACAGTTGTGCCATCTACTTTTGGCATGGTTGTCATAAAACCTAGTCTGTGTGCTGAAGTACTGGCAAGTCAGTACAGATTTGAGTTAGAAACTCATGATGGACACATCAGTGTCACACTTCATACCCATCCAAACGCACATGCGTAAGGGAGTCCAGTGTAACAGACTGTATGCATGCACATATATCCTGCAAATACACCCGCTATAGTATTGACTCAGTAGCTTAATCTGTTACAGTCCTAGCATGCTGTACATTTTGCCACCCACAGTCCTGGGTTTGATTCCAGTCTGCTGCACTTCAAGTACATACTTGTGATTACAACAAATAAATGACTGAGTCCTACAATTTTAAGCAGAACCGGTTGCTGCTACTGCATTCACTGCTACCCTTGTTAGCACGTCAAAGGCCTGTAGGTAGGGACACATTGTACAAATATGTATAGGCTTCCTAAATGTCACCTACCACTCTCTGAATGGCAGTATTACATACCATATCTACCTGAAGCACATACCTCAACTGGACTGTTTTGGGTACCCTCACCTTAACTAGTTGTAACGACAGACCTGACACTGCTCCCTCACTGACTTATACAGCTTGCTGTCCTGCAATGTGTTCACACTCCCCAGTATGACTGCTGGGCAAAACACAGCAGCTGCAGCCTGCAACATATGTGGCAATATGCTCAGCTACCTGCTACAGACCTATCATACCTCACAACCACCTAGAACAAGGGATCCACACAACACCCACACATGAAGGGGTAGGGGTGGGGGGCAAAGCTCAAGCAACAGGGGCATGTGTCACTGTCATCCCCTACAAACATACACAGCTGATAAACCAGCAGTGATTGCAGCTGCATGCATATTCTGATGCATATGAAGTATGACACTCACATCTGTCTTCCCCCTTACTGACCTCAACCCACATTGTTTAACACTAAACTGCAACATACTCAGAAAGTCTTTTCACAAAGGCCAAACATAGCATGCAAAACTTTGGACATACCACATAAATCCCAAAAGTGTGCAGTATTTTTACCTACCCTCTGTAATGCTGTAGTCTCCACACCTCCATAATGTCCATCTCACAGACTAGGAAAAGGGCCAAGGCCTACATGAAGGCCTTAAATATAGCACTGTTATGCCATGCCATAAGTTAATGAAAGTGCAATCCAGATCTGAGCCACAAATTGGTGCACAGACAATCACCTCTTCATGAGCATTACCTACAAAAGGCAAGTAGCTGTTTATGGTAAACAGGTCTGTAACTTTCGTAACAAAGACAGACTATAATAGCACAATCATTATTCTTCAGGATTTCTGCAAACAAAGGAGCACAGCACTCTACCAGCTATGTAATAGAAGGCCCCATGTAAGGGGATGCGAATGGGAGGATGCAGTTATGGGAAACAGGGATTACAACAGTAGGCCTGTAGTACATATTTTGGAATGACATGTAGCTGATAGTCAGCTGTCCAGCACCTACAGGCTCCCCTGTCAACTCTGCCTGCTGTGACGTACATCACAGCTGTGGCCCTCTCAGTCCCTCCTACAACAGACTGCTTCTGTATGAATGCTACTGGATTGTGTGTTAGACAATAGTGACAGTAAGTAATGTTGGACACAGCTGGCATATCAGATGATGTACTGTCATTTAGCTCCTCTCAGTCTGTGAATGTCAGTCAAGAATAGGTCAAACATTGTACAGGTGTCCCTGACTGTCCCTGATGTACTCTGGCTAGTCACTGTGTGCTGGACATCCATATCTCATTGCTTGAGAGCTATGGCTAGCATATCTGGTGACCCCCACAGTGGGACTTTAGGTCATAGCCAGTAGTAGTGGGGGGACACAGGCCCAACATCAATGACATAATGTACACATTGAGCTTAAAAGTAAGGGAATGAATACAATAACAGCTATTATTGTGCCATAACTGTTTTCTGAGGGTTCTGGCATGTGACAGCCATATTCGCCACAGTCTGAGAACAGCCATTATGTATTATACAGACATCCACATTTGTCTGACAGAGGGTCTACATATATCGGGAACATGCACACATTCTGCAAACATCTGTGTACTGCAGAAGTCAGACACCAACAGTGACAATACCCTACAGCATGTTTGCAGTACTCTCTGTCATTGTGTCACACAGATGTTGCTGGACTGTCCACATATACTTGTAGTAACACTCCTTATTTGTCAGACAGTGGCTGTATGACTTGGAACCGTGACACCCATAGGGGGCACACCACAGTAGATGGCATTGATGGGAATGGGGACATAACAACACAGTCCATCACAACAAACAGGACCATAACCGGTATTCATAAGATCATAGGAGATTACTAGCCTATTGGCCCTGAGCCCCTTATAAGCCTAGCCACATTTCATCCATGTTTATACAAGTCAGCACCTGATGCCCCAGTCCAACAGGGACAAAGGTGGAATCTCAAGGATGTATTTCCTCTTCCCCATCCAATTATCCAGGTTGCGCTTGAAAAGGAGTAAATAGGTACTTTGCTTGACATGGAAAGGGAGTGTATTCCACAGATGGGGAGTCTCTGGGACACAAATCTGTCCCACCAACAAGTTGTGTTTATGTCACTGACCAGGTTGAGGGTACACGTGCAGGTTACTTGAGTGGAGCCTGACTTGTGGATATGCAGTAGTCCCATCAAGGAGGGGCCCATGATCAAACTGTTTGCCAAACAGAGGTCACCTCTGAGGGGTCAGTATGAAACTGAGTAGAGTGACAGGCTTTTAGCCTATCTGTGTATGGTATCTCCAGCTGCTCCACGTGCTTTACGAGGTACATGCCAAAAGGGGCATTTTACTCAATAATGTGCCTTATAAGGTAGGAATACAGGGGTGTTATGACCTTCTCATCCCTGGATGAGATACCCTTAGTGATGCGGTTGGCCATGTAGAAGGCTTTCCATATAACGGAAGCAACAAAGTGATCAAAAGTCAGGTTGTTAGCAACCTGTGTGCCCAAATCCCTCATGACTAATTGCATGCTTAGGACATTGTCATGCATGTGGCAATTTGTGGGGATGTCACTCTCCCTAAAGGGGATGATGATGCATTTTGTGGTATGCAGCATGAGGCCATGTTTCTGGCACAAGTCATTTGTCTGAGTGAGACCCTCTTGGAGGATGTCCACATCACTAGGGGATTTGTAGACAGCATGCAGAATGCAGTCATCTGCAAACTTGCTCAGCCATAGCCCACTTATTTTGCCCTGCACTTCAGAAAAGTATATCCCAAATAACAGAAGTCCCAAGACAGAACTCTGGGGTACATCGCTTGTTACGGGTGTGCTGCTTGAGATGGCTTCCCCTATTTTGACTAGGTGTGTTCTATCAGTGTGCCAGTTTGCTACTCATCTGGTAACATATGGATTGATGTCTAGTGGACAGAGTTTATCTATTATGGTCAAATGGAGAATAGTGTTGACGGCTTTGGCCAGCTCAAGGTAGGCAGTGTGCACTGTGTTCCCCTCATCCATGGCTTTGGTGACTGTCGCAAAGAAAGCGACTAAATGTGACAGACATGATTTACCCTTTCAAAGCCAAACTATGTGGGATCGAGTTTTTGCCAATGTCCTTGTTAATGAGGTCTATGATAATCTGTTCCATAGACTTGCCGATTAGGCTAGTTAGGATGATGGGTTTATAATTTCCTGATCAGTTGATGCTCCACCTTTGTGCAAATGGATGACAATTGCTGTCCTCCACTGAGATGGAACAAAGGCAGTACTCAGCCTTCGGTTGAATAGGGTGCCTAATGGTGCTGCAAGTTCCTGCCTGAGTTCATGTAGGATGCAGCCTGGGATGTTATTGGGTCCCATGGAGACTGTATTTAGTGCCTTTGAGAAAACAGTGATGACCTGTTCCCTAACTATACAGGGAAGGGTCAGGTACTGGGGATGTCCTGATCTACTGATGGGGGGACAGAGGGGTGAAGTTTTCACTGCATCTGTCAGCCAGCAAGTTTGCTATATCTATGGCATTTGTAGATGTGGTGTCCTTTACCACCACTTCTGAACAGATTTAGGTGCTTCCTTGGAGGTTGTGGACATACTGTATGTGAAGAAGGACTTATGATTGTCTGTAGTAGATATCACCAATTTGGACTCAAAGTTTGCTTTGGAGGATTTCAGTAGTGTTCTTATTTGCTTGTTCAGGTTAAGGAGACATTGCTTCCAATTGGACACCTGCACCTTCTTGGTCATGGACAGCAATGTTTCCTCTTATTGTAGAGTTTATTTATTGCAGATGTCCACCAGACAGGTTTACTTATCCTTGCAGAGGATGATGTAGACCTATTGTGTATTTCTGATTCCATGCATCTATATACACGCTCGTATAATGCTTTGGTGTACTTTTGGATATTGGTGCCAGTTCCTACAGAGGGGGAGGGGGCTGTGAAGCTGTTTATACCATCCCTCTGGAGGCTGTAATCAACTTTTGAGACATGTTTATGTGTGAACCTAGCTAGATGGGTATTGTGGTAGATGGTGAGTTTGACAGTGACCGCTTTATGGTCGGATCCTACTAAGGAGGATGATACTATAGGGATGTTTCAGTGGTTACTCATGTTGTTTGATTCCATGTCCAAGATATTTCCACCACTTGTGAGAGTATCATCTAGCTGTGCAAATGTGTTTGCACTGACAACATCGATGACTCTCTGGGCATTTGTGTTCTGGCATGGATAGTTCTTCCAATCTATGTTTGGGTAGTTAAAGTCACCCAGGATTGGGGTAAAGGGTTGAATTCTGATACAGTCAAATAGATGGAATGGCCACCTTTAGTCAGATTTGGGGGCCGGTAGCTAGCTATGGTTTGAATAGGGAGCTTGTCAATGGTTAACTGCACCTTGAGTGTCTCCTGTGCATCAAACTGTGTGACGAACCTGGAAGTGTGTTTCTCTATGATAAATATTGAAACACCACATCCTTTGGCTTTACTGCCCACAGTTTGGAGTCTGAATGCATGATAGGATGGGTAACCAGGTAAGGCTGGGGTGCTGCCTTCAGCTGTGAACCAGGTGTCTGTGACTGCACAGATATCAGCATTTTCTGGTGAAATGAATTCTTGCAATGAGTGAAATTTCATGTTTAGACTCCTACATTTAGCAGCATGACCTTTACATTGCATTTTGTTAACAGTTTTATGTTGGTAGTTTTAATATCATCAGTTGTCCTAAAAAGGTACTATGGGGGAGACAAGAACCTTTGCCAGAAGCCTGAAGCCCAGGTGAGACAGATGCAGGCCATGTCTGACAAAGCATCATGGTCTGTCGATCATATCTTCCCAGGCTGTCAGGTAAAAGATCCCCCTGATTTGGCACCTGAAACTAAGACAATTATTAAAGTCAATAATTCCCTGTTTGTATTGAGGCATCATTCTGGGTGATGACAGAAAGCTGCTTAAGGCTAGGGACATACCTGCCTGGGACACATAATCAGCAAACTCAATCATGTCTCTTTTCATATAGTGCAGGCAGGTATGTCTGAAGTCATTCATGCCAACATGGACTATGACAGAGTCATAACACTAGCTGTTGTTGAGATACTTCAGTGCGTATGTAATATGGCACATTCTGGCATCTGACAGACAACTAATCGTGACTTTCTCCTTATACAGCCTAGTGAGAGAAACATCTGTGTGTCTCACAATAGAGTCTCCTATGACTAATATGTTGGGTTTATGGTGAAGCCTTAATGGCTGTGAGACACAGATGTGTGTACTATCATGGTATGTGGTGTGGAGGGCTGTGGAGATTGCGTGTGTTTTTGTCTCACTGGTCTCCTTTGTTTGTGTATGTTGAGGATCTCCACATATGTGGTTATGTGTTGTGTAGGTTTGGGTGGTGTTTGAGGTGTAGTGATTGTATTTGACAACCTTTTTATGTCAGGTATATTAGCTTGAGAGGGAGAGAGCATGGACTCTAGGTTCCTAATGTAATTGCATCTCTCACAAATTGTGCTTCTAAGTGGTGGTTTTAGATGGTTGTCCATGTACACGAGGCAGTTGCTACACTATGTCAGGATGCCCATATCAACCAGACTGGCAGGAGAAACTGTAGGATACTGTCCATTCATATGTGTCAGAATCTGAGGGAAAAAAGCCAGGAAGACCTAGGGGGTGGGCCTAAAGCCCGAGTGCTTAAACCAAATGTAAGAGGCTTACAATAACACGTACAATTTAGACAGTCTCTAAACAAGCAGTCATAAATGCAACAGAAAAGAAGCAGTTGAACACTTTAGACAATAAGCAGCAAGTAGCAGGAAAAAGCAAGATTTGCAGGAAAATGTAACGTATTGCCACTATGATGCTGATAGCCACATACATAGTGTGTTGATAGATGGCGGGGTATCATGTGGTAGTTACTTGTGCTGACCAATTTGGGTGTGCAGGGTGTGTACATAGTAGACAGCAATATATATGGTCCTGTGACATGTTCCCCTCTTCTTGTGTTTCAGACACCATGTATAGACGGAGGCACCCATCTTCTTTTTCTGCTGCTGAAAACAATGTGATTGTGGATGGCCTCGGACTCCATCACAGTATCTTGCTTTCCAGGAGTCACCAGAATCAGGAGCAATGGGCTGCACTGTGGGCTGACCTCATCGCATCCATAAACTAAGTAAGGCTACAGGAAAAAAACTATAAGCAGGTATGACACTGGACCATGGATATGATAAATACTGCATGACAAAGGGCTGTTGCTGTGGCTAGGGACCTTGCTACCAGTGGTGAAGAGCATGCAGCTGAACCGCTCTTGGCCACAGAGGAGCTCCTGGAAAACCTGGCATCAACCACCAGCTCCCAAGCATCCATCACCCCATGCATCATGGACGTGGGTGGCACAGCTTCCACAGCAGAGGAGCATCCAGGTAAGCCTCCTGTGTTCATCATTGTAATAGTGTAGCAGTCATTGTGGCAGCCTTAGCATACCAGTACACAGATGTTGGCTTAATCTGCATTTGGGGGGGGGGTTGTTTGTAATGAACACTTGTGCACACATACTCTGAATATCAGCAATGTGGGCAGTATCAGAGTTCCTACTGTACATGTTGTTATACGCACATTATCATGTAACAATGCCACATTTCTGTTTGCTGATAATACCTCTCCCTCACATTTCCATAAGTACATCTGGTGTGGCTGTAGTCCAACATCCTGTAGCCGGTGAGTGTGAAACTGCTTTGGTATGGCTCACATATACCCTAAGAATTTTAAGGGCAGCCAGTTTGCCATAGACACAACTATTATGCTTAGCCAGAGTACAATACTTGTCTGTCTGGTTTTGGAAAGGTTCACTGCAGTGCATTGAATCAGTAATCACTGTAGTGTATTTGCAGGAGCTGTAACATATTTGCACTTAATTCTGTGAAAGTCTATGCACTCTGCTATACAGTGGGTAACAGTATGGTGACGATGGGTGCACTGTGTTGTAGGTGTAGGTCCATCACATACACTGACATATTGCTTATCTCACAGATGTATAGTACTGGCAACATTAACTGAATGTAGCTGCAGTGCATGTTATTAAGGGCCTGTCTTGTCTGTGTATGTTGTAGTCTGCATGTGTGTTGTGCATGGGATCATAAATAAGATGTGTTATGTATAATGCAGTTGTGCCACCTCACCTGTATGTTTGTGTGTGGCTCAGCAGGCATAATAGTGCAGTATGTTGTCTTCCACCTCACAGGTGACCATGGGGGTTGGCGGGTGTCCCTCCCACAATCTGATGTCAGTGTCTCACTGGACTCTGAGGATGATGGTGGCCATAGTGAGGCACAGGTGGGGATTTTGGGGGCTGAATCTGTCCCATGGGTTAACATCCCACTTCCTCCCCAAATGTCCCCACACACAGTCAGTATGCCCACACATACCCAGTCTCCAGTGGCCACAGATATTGGACAGAGTGTGGTGACATCAAACAGGACAGTGTGGCAACTATTGCATCAGCAAGTATAGACACTAGTCATATGCAGAGAGCTGACAAGGTCCCACACAGGCAGAGTGAAAGGAATGCTCAAAGAAGGACTGCTGCTGATCCACCACCTGTCATAGGTGTCACATCATGAGTGACTTGACTCATGTTTCAGGCCATCATAGAGGCACAGGCATGTTCCAAATGCAACACCAGATGGATACTCAGAATCATTGATGCATTATTGTCTGGCATCTGTGACTCCATCAACAACATTGGTGATACCATGTATCGCTTCACTGATGTAGTGTACAGACGATGGGGTGAGACATTGTCAGTCCTTGACTGCTCATTGTCTGTGCTAGACATGTGGTGGGAGTAGGGCATTGGACACATGGCCGTAGGTCAGCAACAACATCTGCTGAGAGTCCACCTGGCTCTATACACTCATGCTCCCATATTGGCAGTACCTTCAGCACTACAGAAGGGAGGGTGCTGTCCATACCATGACATGGCAGGCCCATGAGGGACATGGGCCCAGCAGACACCAGTCACCATTAGTGACTAGTACTGCATCTGGCCCTGGACATGGTGGTGCCAGTGACATTCTTGGCAGAGCCAGTTCCCATGTTCATGCCAGAGACAGTGCACCATGTAGTCTGCCATGTACAGTCCACTGCTGTCCAACATACCCACGTGTAGGGCTAGCACATGGCTTGACTGTGTATACACACACACACACTCATACATCAGTGTCACATGCAGGTCACTAACAGACACACACAGCACCTCTTCATGGCCCAGCTGAACACCACCCCTTCCTGACTCCCACACATGATGTCAACTGTTTGGCATAGCCTAGGCCTCTGGCACCCCCACACCACACCCTGTGCATGTGATGATACCTGTGCCACATCTCTGCCACCCATAACATCGATACAGGGACATGCAAATACATGTCTGATACACAGGGTGACAATAGCACATTACATTACATTGTTTATTGTGGTTCTGTTATGCTATGAGTGGTGCTGTCTGCTGGCATGTGTCATGAGTACACATTAACATGTTTGTTCCTTTGTTACATGATGTTAGATTGGCGGAGGTGTCACAGACTGACAGATGTCTCTCAGAATTTTGTATGTCTCTGTTGCAGGGGTGTGAGTGACTATGTATGTTGTGGAGACTTGGTGGCAATGCAGCAGCTCAGGATGGCATGATAGCAAAGCAGACATATGACATCAGCAAGGTAAGGCTTTATATGTGCATGGTTACATAGGTGCGTCTGTGTATAGCAGTGTGTCAGGAACAATCGGGTGGACAGTGTAATCCTGCATGCATTCCCCATGACAAGGCATACCACCCTTGATACGTGACACCTGAGTGTTGTGCACCTACAAATGTAGGTAGTAGCAGATAGCATTTATGTCTAGGTAGATGTGGGCTATTTAGGGGCAGCAGGTACTCACAGGGCCTTAAAATGCTTAACCATTACACACACATTGGCAAGACTGCTGCAAGGGAGTATATTCACACACACACACACACACACACACACACACACACACACACACACACACACACTCACACACACACACACACACACACACACACACACACACACACACACACACACACACACACTCTCTCTCTCTCTCTCTCTCTCACACACACACAGTTAGCTTTTTTGTGATTAGAACCCCTACCTATCTAGTTGTAGATACAAGAGTACCATAGTCTAATCACATGCACTATGGAGGTTATGTATTGTGGGAGTGTCTGCACATGCTATTAAGGTGGATTTCATCAGTGGGGCCTGTAAAGGAAGTCAATGGGGTGATGGTTAACAGGGCCTGAAAATGTATAAACATTGCATACAGATAAGTGAGACAAACTCACTGCTGCAAGAGGGTATATTTGCACACACAAACACACACACACACACACACACACACACACACACACACACACACACACACACACACACACACACACACACACAGAGTTGCCCTTACTGAGAGTAGAACCCCTACCTATCTAGCTATGTACACTATAACACCACATGCTTAATGCATGTGCCACACAGCTTATCTGTTTTGAGATTGTTAGCCAGTGCTGATAAGGTGGATGACATCAGCAGGCCTTGTAAAGGAAGCCAATGGGGATGTTGATGCGGCAGACACACTGTTGCAAGAGTGTGTATTTCTACATGCACACTTTCCTGCTGCAAGATTAGAACCCCTACCTATCTAGTAGTATATGCTAGAGCACTATGGGCATATAGCATGCACCATGGAGCTTATCTATTTTGCAATTGTCAGACATTGCTGTTAAGGTGGATGACATCAGAAGCCCCTGTACAGGGGACAAAGGGGAGCCTGGCAGGTAGGCATAGGATCTTAAAGACCCTGTACACGGGGGCAATGGGGAGGCTGGCAGGTAGGCATAGGGTCTTAAAATGTATGACCATTGCACAAAGATAGGTTAGACAGGCACACTGCTGCAAGGAGATATATTTATACACACATACATACATGCACAGTTGCCTGTTGTGAGATTAGAACCTCTACCTATCTACTAGCATACACTAGAGCACTATGTAGTTATTGCGTGCATCACATAGTTTATCTGTTATTAGAATGTCAGCCAATGTTGTTAAGGTGGGTGACATCAGCAGGTGTTGAAAGGGAGGAGGATGTTCAGGAGTACACTACTCACAAGGCCATAAAATGATTCACTATGGCACAGACAAATGCCAGATGGCCATGGCTGTACCACTGTTTAGGAAATATCTACACACACACACACACACACACACACACACACACACACACACACACACACACACACACACACACACACACACACACGGTGGCTGAAGTGAGATTAGAACACCCACCTACCTACTATTACACAATATTGCTCATGGTACTTATTGCACTCGCCACTGGTTAAATCTGCTATACACATGGCTGCAGCCACAGTACTTGTGGACTATGCAAAGTGGTCTTGTATTAAGCAGCATGTGTGGCCTGTACTGTGAACCTGTTTTATGCTGTTAGTGTATCTAGTTTCCTAGCAGTGGGATATGTGTTAATACCCCTGCTATGTGTGTACAGGTACCAGTTCTACCATGTCTGGCCAGTTGCATTTTGCTAGGTGGACAATTGGCCAGTGACAATATGGCCTGTCCAAGTCAGGCATTGATGCCATTGAACATTACACCACCTGCTCACTGTTGCCTGTGACATTCCATAGTTGGAAGGGTCTGTGGTTGGGCGATTCTGTCATTATGCGGCCTTGGTCTGTTACCATCTAACAACCGCTGTGTGTGTGGGTGCAGATAACCCCGGCATGCTGCATGTATGTGTGGACATTCGTACATCCCCATACACATATTTACATGTATATGTAGATATTTCCCAAACAGTGGATGTAACTGTAGCTGTGTGTGTGTGTGTGTGTGTGTGTTATATAGATATATGTGGAGGGTCTAAATTACTCTACACCTTTATGTAGCTCTCTCTCTCTCTCTCTCTATATATATATATATATGTATAGAAAATATCTGTGACACATACTGATAGATTGGGTAAGCATGTATGAAAGCGATAGGGAGAGACAGATATGTATACATAGCTGCCTGTATGCACACACATATTTCTTATATCAGTTCCTCAGGCAAATGAGGCATTAGACATGGGCTCAGTTTAGCTAAGTGTAGGAGCATGCCCATTGTGACTATCAGTACTTACAAGGTGACTCCAGGCCAGACATACCTGTACTCCAGTTCGGGATCTTGTGTGCTGCAGCCAATTACTGCTGCACCTGATTCAACAGTCACTTCCTTGATATCTTGTCTACGGCATTCCCTGGCTGTGTGCTGAACATAATATATATGTCTTATACCTATCAAGTGTGATGATTATAATAAAATGTCCTGAATTTTGCATATATATGTTACATTGTACATAGCACTGTAGATTTCTGGTGCATTATTAGCAAGTTGTTATAGGTTGACATTCAGACATGCTGACAGACATTTGAGTTACTGACTCCATACACATCAGCAAACCTATGTGCTAATGCACGGCTTATTATTGTCTGCAGTTTATACATTTGTCTGGGTAGTACTTAATCCTTCCCATTGTATTTTGGCCTTTGTCCCACCACTATTTATGGCTTTGTGCAGATTCCCTGCTGTAAGTGGCTGTGGGTATGATGTGACTGGAGTACATGCTGTAACAGCAGACACAGGGCTACATACCTCTTACTTTACATGTTTCTGCAGGATGTCCAGCATTCTGGTCCATATGTCATCTCTTTTCCTCATACAGTTGTGGTTTCTCAGTAATATTCTAATACATGGAGCCCACAAAAAAGTACTGACACAGGTAAGTGATGGCCTTCACAGCCTGCTACTAATTTGACCTGTTGCAACCTGCTGTTATACTAGCCAGTTGCTAGGTTATTCAGAGCATGTATAATGTCTGTTTGTTTGGCCCTCTGCCACCCATTGACTTTGCCTTTGTCCAGCTTTCTGGCATGAACATATTGAGGCATATTGACAGTCTGTAGGACTTCTACCATACATATACCTGACATGCAAAATTTGTAAGTACAGCCAGCTTCGAACCATCAACACCATTGAACATGGTAATGCACTTAGCCTAGTGAGCCACCGGAAAGTGAGGTTTAATTCCACACACTAGTCACAGCAGACAGACAGACATACACTGTGTGTGCCCTGCTGTGACCCCTGCATTTTGTGTACAATAGGACATTTGGCCAGGTTCCTTGTGACAGCCCTGGGATTGTGTGGTCTGCAGCTATATCCTTGCAAACATAACTGTTACTACAGTTGTATAGGAACATTGGTGTGTTGGGGGTAGCAGACTCTGGCATTGACAGTGTTGCATCTGTCCTATGACCCCAATATTTGGCATTCCCCTTGCAGACTGCAGTGGGTTTTCCAGACCTGCGACCTACTGCATATTATGGAGCACCCAGTACTGGACAGAGTACCTGTTGTCCTAAGTAGCTGTTAGTTTTCTGCAAGCAGTCCAGCAACCCATTCTATTCCCTTACATACATGCAGCAGGTCCATAAATATGCTACCATAGTCTAGTACCCTGGACATTTGTAGTAAAGGAAAGTGACTTAGTTTGTGGATGCAGCAGTTGAGCAATCTGTGTTTCAGGGCTGATTCTGTCTAATGCATACAGTACACAGCCAATACATGGTAAGGTATAGGTTGAGTGGTGTGGCTGGAGTCCTTTTTATTATGTATGCGAGTCAGAGTAAGGTGTCAGTCCTTAGGACTCTTGGTTGTCAGTGCATGTGCTATGTGTTGCTTCTTTGCCAAGGCCAGGTCATACTGGGCATGCCTACATCTGCCTACAGGGACAGGCTCAGGGTATTCCTCCTCCGATTCCTCCTGTGCCTGTGGCTGTAGGGATGTAGACTCTGGTGGGGGACTGTGTGTCCCTTCCCTGTGATGGTTCTGCCACAGCTGTTTCCACAGGATCATACTGTGTAGCATGGCACATACTGTGAACATCTGTGCACATGTTGCTGTAGTGTACTGCAGGGCTCCCCCTGTAATATCAAGACACTGGAACTATGACTTGAGCAGCCCAAACACATGCTCTATGATGCTCCTAGTTTGCACACGTGTCTCATTATGGCATTCTTCAGTACAAGTGTGTGCATTTCTGATGGGTGTCATCATCCAAGGTTTCGGTTCATAGCCAGCATCCCCCAGTAGATGGCTGTACAGGATGTCCCCTCTGACAAACATCCAGTACAGCTGTGATGTGTGTGCCAGATATGGGAGTCATGATAGCTGCCAGGCCTGCCAGCACACCCTCTCATGATAATGCCCTGGGCATTCCACATGATCTGGCAGTTGATGGAGTGATACTCCTTGCGGTTGACATAGACTCTACCATCCTCACCGAGTGATACTTTGATGTGTACATAAGTGCAGTCTATGGCACCCAGGACCTCAGGGTAGTGTGATACATGATGGAAGAGATGCATACTGCTGACCCTCTCCTCAGGGGTGCGGGGTAAATAAATGTGATCACTGGCATGTGTTTACATGGCATCCAGGAACTGGTGGAGTACCCTGGATGCAAATGCCTGTGAGACCCCCATCATGTCCCCAGTAGGTCTTTGAAAAGTACCTGTAGATAATATTCTAAGGGCTATACATACCTTTGTTTCCACTGTGATGGGTTTCCCTCTGTTGGCTCTGGGTCTGAGTGGAGCGTGGCAAAGCTCACTGAGTTCTTGTAGTATGTTCTTGAGCACTCTGTAGTGCTCTATTATCTATATCTCATGTAGCTCCTGGAAGGCTACTCTGGGCCTGAACACTTTTCTCCTTCTCAGTCTAGGCCTATTGTCAGCATCAGCACCAGCACTGACCTCAGCCTCTAGCACATATAGATGTAGCAGAGCATCAGAAACCCCTATCATTTTATCAGTTAAACTTCCCAAGTGTGTACTCCAGTCATGCAGAGTATGTGGAAAAAAATCAGATTGAACGGTGTATGCATACTTTATAGTGGTGTGCTGCAGATGCAGCCTCTGTGAATGGCTGACTATAATGCATTCCACCTGCTAGGTTTATCATTGAAGGCTTTGAATTGCCCAGTGTCAGTGGAACAGGGTTTATCACTCATTTATACTTGATTGACTTTCCCAAGATATTTCCTTTTAATTTTATTTTTTCATTTCCATGCTAAGCACTGTGGCATGGCATGAAAACCTGCACCACTAGTATAAACTGTGCTCAGCAGTCTAGACACACCCCCATGAATGGGCATGCTCAGCTTAGCTTAAACCAGCTAAAACATGTGCCATGGGGTTAAACACAACTTAGCAGAACTGGACAACCCTCCTTCTTAGTTGTGCTTAGCTTAGCACAATTGGGCACTGCTGAGCTCCAATCCACTTAAACATAGGGTATCGCATCCCCTTTTGATGTCAGATACCTGTTCTGCTAGCAACAACATAGTACTTGCCCTACACTGGTTTTATCTGTGGACGCAGTGGCCCATATTTGCTGTTCAGCAACCCCAGCTCATTTGCATACAAATCCTTGCATATACCCTAGATACTTCACTATTCCAAGGCCTGCCTCCTTAGCAACTTCTGAAAACTGAAATTGTACACTCTGCATGCAGGGCACTATAATGCATTATTTTTACAAAAGTCTTATTTTCAGTTTTTCAGCATTTTAATATATATTTTTTCATAATGGCATGTTTGCATGTTGCTGCGCACCGCGCAAATGTAATATCTGTATTAAAAAATATATATATTTTATAATGATTTGCATTGCTTTTTGGATTCACTGGGCATAGGTTTGGGCATTTCCACGCCGACATTACAATATCCAACCTTTTTATGGGCTTTTACAGCCTCAGTTTAATTTTTATATTTCTGTACATGGTTATTTTCCATGTACATTTCTAACACCAACACAGCTCCTACATGGGTACCTTTCTGCTTATTAGAGCAGAAACCACACTCATTTGCATGGATTTCACCTGCTTATGAGGTGATTTGCATTCCACGGACACTTCCATGTCTGTACGCTCGTGCACGCCCCACAACTCTTTTTACTGGATTGCACAGCTGCCAGTTTCAGTGCTGGGGCTGTGCCACTATACCTACACAGAAAATCACTACATGTAGGCTTTATTGAATTCCCCCCATGACTTTATTGATCCAGTTATTCTTCTATGTTCTTCTAGAAATCGTTGCACTTCTCATCAGTGCATACAATCTTGTCAAGAATAGATTTGTTCCCATATCTAAGAAACATTCACCAACCAGTTTAGAAGCAAAGAATGAAGCTAGGTACCTTTTTGACTAATTAAAAAATATATCTCTCAATAGGACTCTTACAGTTAGCATAAAGCATCAACAGGATGGCACCTCATCCTTAGTCCCACATTACTCTAAGAACCTGGTCTAGCAGATTATATATCAAACTTTTTGACAAATTTCTATAATTAAATATGTTTTCTTCTGTTGAATGTGACATACAGTGGACATGTTGTAAATCACAATTGCAGGGGTTATTAATCTGCAAAGCTACTTTTGTAAAAAAGAAAAATGTGGCTTAAAATATATTGCAGTAACAATTAGGAATCTGAAAAGACCATCGACTAACACATTGTAATAGTTCATTAACAAACTGAGCAGTGAACTAAATCGGTAATGTACTACTCAGTTGTTTTAGAATGAGAACAAAATGCTAGTTTTGTATTCTTAACAGGCACATACATAGCTTCAAAAGTCCTGATTTGCATAATTAAAAATACAAAAAAATACTATATACACATCCAAAAAAAAAAAAAAAAAACAGGAAAATAAATAACCAGCTTCAATTAAGACATCTTTGTTTAACATTTGCAGTGAATTGTGCAATAACAATCAATCAAGCAACAAAAAGTAGTGATTTATTTTAGAGCAAGACCTAAACTTTTCTCCTTTTCCTCGGCTATAGTTTGATCATGCAAAATTATAATTAGAACTTTTTCTCCTGGTTAAGTTCAATTAGTATTTTACTAGTTACAAAAACAATATAGTCCCTGGCATATATAGCTTTCCTTCTGAAATTTAAAATATAAAAATCAAATATTCCTTCTAATTTTAAGATAATCAACATAAAAACACAACCAGTCCAGAACTTTCTTTATTTCCTTGTTCAACTCTAATAATACTGACCCTAGAAATTACTGATCTATTTTACTTATTAATCCAGATATTAATATAGCCAATCATCTGAAAAATGTGATTTCCACAACTATCTCTCCACTTTAGTCAGGTTTCCAGTAATCATGTCAAATTAATGGCCAAACTATAACCGTTGATTGTCTTCAGTTGTGAAAAGAAATCATAACATAAAAAAAATGTTGCTGTAGCTTTAGATGCTTTGACAGAGTAAGTTATAACTTCCTCCTTTATACTATTTTCAGATTTGATTTCCAAGAGGATTATGTTAATTTTATATTAAACTAATACCCCAACTACTCAGCCCTCCATTAACAACTGAGTAACTAAACTTTTATAAAATAATGCATCAAGGCCAAATATCCAATTTCTCCTTATTTGTCTAGTATTTTTATAGCAACTCTGTTTTTATATTTACTAAATAAATATTACTGCTACTTCCAATCAAAAAGTAAATGAACTTGCCATTTACAGCGTTTGCAGATGATATAAGTGGCTTACCACTGAATGCTGGATGCTCAGAAGGTTGAGTTGAGCATTCACCGAAACTTTTCTCTGAAAGTTGGCATGCTAAAAATTGTCAAGCCCAAAAACTATATCAAATACCAAAACTTCCTACCACTCTGGACCCAGGAATAAGTGTTAACATGGATCCAGAAGGGGGCAAGTTTGTAGCTATTTTGGAAGAGCCTCACCATAGGGAAACTACATTCTTGATTGTGGTATTCCCCCCTACCAGGTAAGTGCACTCAGTAATATCAGTATTTGAAATATGGACAGTCAGAATGCATAGTTCGCACAGCTCAACTTCACCTTCCAAATGTCGAGCATGTGATTGCAAGCTGATATAAATATTTATCTTTAACACCCTGCAATAGTCAGCCTAGAAGTTTAAATGTTATACAGTCATTTTCAAATCTTAATTAACAAGCAAATCCTGGCCAAATCAATAATGCTTCCCTTAGTTGAATATTATTTGTCCCTTGATCTAATTTAGGGCTATCTTTAGAATTGCCACAGTGCCTTAGTAAACAAATTCATTGAATCTTTTATCTCATTAGACTTTGTACAGCTGCTAAGGAATTTGCCAGAAGAAATATTACCTGGAATATATATATATATATATATATATATATATATATATATATATACATAGATAGATAGATAGATAGATATAGATATATTTCACATTGTGTATTCTTTGTTAACATGCCATGTATATATTGTAAATGATCATATACAATCCAATATGTTCATATGTACAGATACAGTGTTTAGGCCATTTTGCTGTCAAAGAACACTGATTCTACAATATATAGCATGTAAACTTTATCACCCACTGAAATATCCAAACTCCTTTTAAAACTACAAATGTATTTAAATTATGTAAGCTTATAGGGAGATTTTTACAAAGTTGTGTAATTTTAACATAAATAAACTGCTGTTTGATTTTGAGATTTCACTTTTTCAGTAGAAATGTCATATTCCTATGTTTGTATAGTACATCTATTAACCTTGATGCATATATATAATCTGTAATATAGGGTCATGAAAGAAATTATATGCTAATAACAACTTTCCACATAGATACCTATAACAGAAACTATACAAATTTAACAACTTACACTGAAGGCTATAATCCATATATCTATATTGCTGTATTATTTCTGTAAATCTCCATTGGATTCCTTCAGGTTTTTTCAATTGTCCATGAGTATGAATACAAAAAGTGTTATTGTACTCCAGTTGCTCTTCTTTTGGCTTTTCCCGGTTAGGGGTCGCCACAGCAGAACATCGGTCCACTAATGATTGGCAATTGATTTTTGCGGTGCCGAGGTGCCAGCGCAATGCCCAACCTTCAATGAAGGCATGCCCATTAAAGCATGTCTTTCGAACACCACTCAACCGCGTGGAGGACATGCAGACTCCACAGAGAAGGCACTCCAGCCAAAAATCGAAAAGGAGAACCTCTTGCTGTGAGGCGACAATGCTACCACTGCACCACCGCGGCTACTTTGTTATTGTACTCCAGTAATGGTCTTATATAAGTTTTAAATATCAAAGTCAATACATATTCATCTCTAGTAGAAATTCTCCTTAACAGGTAACTCATATACTTAATTGCCTTTATAGAAATTTGATCTACATGTGCATTAAAGGACAACTTAGATGCAATACATATACCCAAATCCTAATATTCCTGTACCTTATTTAATGGGAAAGACATCAAATATATAAGAAGCTGTGGGCATCTATTTGAAAAATACATTATCTTACACTTGTTTAGACCAAATGTTAAATCTGTTTCCAGCACCCAGCAACTTAGAGACTATAAATAATTATTTAACTTATTTACATCACAGGGATTTTGAATTGAGAAACCAGTCTTGCAGTCATCAGCATACTTATAAACCCAGAATTTATTATACTTGGGTAATGTTACAAACACCATATTAAACAAGACTGATCCCAAGACAGAACCCTGAGGTGCTCCAGCTTTAACCTGTGAGTAATAAGAATAAGAATAAGAACATTGTATTCTTACACATTGTTGTCTTCCATGCAACCAGTTACCAATCCACCTCATGATGTATGTATTTAACTTTATGTTCTTGTAAATATTTAATAATAACCTTGTGAAGTAAAAGCTTTCTTAAGATCCAGAAAAATAAGTCCAGGATATAGACCCAGATACAAGGCCATGGTTATCTGTTCAAAAAAAGCTAATCATGTTACTGAGAGTAGATCACCCTTTTATGAAATCATATTGATTAATATCAATTATTTCTATGTTTCCTTCTGATTTCTAAATAAAATCTAATAGGCTTTTCTAATTTTTTTCCCAATAAGAAAGTTAAACTGATTGGTCTAAAATTACCCATCTGATCCTTTGAGCCACCTTTATGAAATAGAGTTACACAGGATAGTTTCCAGGCTTCTGGTACACTTAATGATTCTAACAGTTTATTAAATATTAAACTTAAGGTAAGTGAAATAGTAGTTTTTACAGAAATCAACAAGTGACTTGGGATCAGATCAGGACCATAGAGGTAGTATCTTTTAACGTGGCAAGTGCTCTGGTAATATTTGTTCCTGTTATTGCTGGGCATGACTCTGTTACAGAATAGCTGTAGTCATCATCTTTAGCTATACTATCTTGCCAAATGCTTAAAAGGAATACATTAAATTAATTGGCAATTTTACTAGACTCAATAATTGTGTCAACATCAGTAATGAGAAAGTATTGCTATTAATTTCATGTATATATCTATAAAAGCATTTTTATTTGAGGTATTGCTAATTAATTAACTTGCAAAATGTATTTTGCAGTTAGTAATTCCCTTTCTCAGGTTCTTACACGATACATTAATTTTCTTCCTATTTATACTTGAAGGGAACCTTAATAAGTTTTTTAAACTCAACTTTTTCCTCCTGTGCAATCTCAAAATTTCTTTGTGCCACCAAACTGGGAAAGCGGAATTGTTTCCCTTTTGTTTTACTATAGTAATAATGCCCTCCTAAAGCAGCTTCTCCAAAACATTATATCCATAGCAACTATCTAATCTTGCAACTATAGTCATCCAGTCATATCTGACATAATGCTCAGCAAAACTTTTTAAATCTAACTTTCCATATTCATATGTTTTAAATGTGTAGTTCCAATTAATGAATTATCAATAACAAATTTGAGAGAGTTATGATCTGATGACTTTAATGGTGAGAATATCTTTATGTACTGAACCTTAGTTGGTGCATTAGTCAATATATGTAAAAATTGTAATGTTTATAGTGTTAGAAATAATAATATATATATACATATATATATCTCATATCTCTGGAGATGAAATATTATTCAAATATCAGTGGAAACAATGTGTATAGCTTAATACATGCTTACTAAATAATATATAGATTCACATCACAATGAAATTCACTGTACATTATAGTTAACACTCAAATGCAACAGATTTGTAGCTAAACACAACAGATCGTTTGGTCTAAGATACCAATGACTAAACAGAAATAGGTTATCTCTTATTTAGGGGTCTAGCTCTCAGTGCAAATTTATACGGCATATGTATATATGCACAGTGATAGTCGTTAGTCATTTCATTCGCAGTTTTACATCATACTTATGTTTTTAACATTATTATTATTATTTTTGACGCTATAAACATTATAGTTTTTACATATATTAAGTTTTACATGTTTTGCATATGGTTGGTGTGCACACATATGCACTTGTGTTTTTAATTTGTTTTTATCTTGGCTTAAGCATATTATTCCCAGGTTGACTTTAAGAAGTGCTGGTGATTAATTATTAGTTCTAAGTACTTAGCAACCTGAAAATGCCTTTTCCATTGATTAGATGCACTACTGAATCTGTACTATAAGTAGCTAGTGCTTTATTCTGTTTTTTTGATCTGAAGAAGCTATATGCGAAAGCACTCATCTGTGTTTTACTCTTTACATTAAACTATGATTTGGACTCACCTCTGCTGTGTACCACTGGTTGTATTTCTCATTTTTACTTCTCTTCTTGATAATGTCAAAGATATTTTTCCCTTGGTATTGAATTTTTCCAACTGAGTCATTCCATAATATGTGACAACATCAACAAATTATTTAGCAAATTAAGAGTTAGTACATAGTGACTTCCAGCATACTCCAATGTAATTTTAATACCCAGTAATAGTATGTCACATTTACAA
Source organism: Protopterus annectens (assembly GCF_019279795.1). Taxonomy (NCBI): domain Eukaryota; kingdom Metazoa; phylum Chordata; order Ceratodontiformes; family Protopteridae; genus Protopterus; species Protopterus annectens. The sequence goes on from NC_056729.1 coordinate 917,256,722, forward strand.
TTCAGATAGTCATCTAAATTACAGTATGTATATACTCCCTATGCAATGTATTATCCATATTTGGTGTACAAAATGACAGTACTGTATACAGCTGTCTTGTTGCACTTGTATGAATCTGAACAGTCATTGTCTCATGCATAGGCATATTCTTAAATACAGTTGATCTGATAGAGCAGTGTACCCATAACACTACTCCACCACCTCTTGAACCTTACCTTAAGCATTCATATTTAACAAAATATTTTAAGTGAAAAATAGAAGAATACCAAACTTCTGTTATTGCTATGATTTTTTATTGTTCTGCAGATATTAAACAGCTTAGTTCAATAAACTAATTTCCAAAGCTTCTAGCATTACTCAAAAGGCATTTTACTGATCCCTGTATATCTTTACATTCCTTTTTTGTGCCAATACTAAAAAAGGATGCAACTGGTCAATAATTTTACTAGCCATGAAGCTTCCCTCATAGGTACTTAGGTGAAAATTGTCTTGAGCAAATAGGCTATAATCATGAAAACTTTCTTCCCAGTATTTGAGTAATTGTACATTAAACATCAATGGAGTTTCTCTTAACCAATTGTTAAATGCATGAGCCTTAGTGCATAAGTAATCTGTCCAAGAAAAGGATGGAACATTTTCACTCAGGATGTAATGGACATTAAACCTTTCTAAGTAGTCTATTATACTCAACATTGAGTTTGTCATATTCAGGGATGTGTGTTTTAAATAATTAGTCCCCACAGGTCTTACATATAGACTATATGATTGTTTCACTAGTCTCAGTCTTTGGAAAAATCTTAAGAATGTTCACTAATCTCAACACTGAGAGAGCAGATACAGTAATTCATGATTTATCCAGTTTTGATAGTTCTTTAATAACAGATGTCAGTATTGAGTCCCACAAAATTAACACTTCATGTGGTTCAATTACCCATTGAGCTATGTTTTCATTTTCTTTAATGTCAACATAATGTAATGCATCATGAGGTTCTATCTGACTTATCCTTTTCATATGTCGCCTGATAGTAGTACTCTTATTACATGCATCTGATTCAGGTTTCAATAAAACAGAAGAATTCTCTGTAGTTACACAATACAAATTAACAATGCAATTATTCTTAATCTCTCTTAGAGCCTTTATATCTTTAACACCCTTCTGTTCTTAGATACAGTGACTTCTGGGTATAGACACAAAGGTATATGTTCTTGTAGAAATGAATTTGAATCAACGGTATCCAGGAAGACATGTAATTAGTCTGAAAAGAGGTTATCTATGGAATTATTTTCTCCATTTTTTTATGTCAGCTACCCCACCAATAGTACTTAACTTCGATTGGAGTTCAGGTAGCATCCACAACCTGCTTCTCTGCCTCATCACATCCAGTATTTTTACTCTTTTTTGTAATATGTCTTGTCGCCTTCTTCCATTTTTTTACCCTTAGCTTCTTTCTTTGTTGGATAATCTATCTTACCTAAATTCCCATTCGCACCACTATGTAGAAGTGATTTCTGATTAACATTCTGCTTATGGCAATCCAAACACTTATAAGTATTTAAAAATTGTATTAAATGCTTTTCTAAAATGACATACAAAAACCTTTATTATTATCAATAAAGGATTTACTATCAATGACCTTTAAAAGTTCTAGTAGTTTAGTGCAATTTAAACAAGTATTAGCTTCACCTTGCTTATAATACACTTTACAATACACACATTCTTTCTTTGATATAATTTGATTTATAAAGTCTTCCAAAACATACTAATTTAGTGAATCCATATTTTACTGAATGTTTAACAAATGAAATATATACTTAAATTCCTTGTAAAATTAAGTGTAACGCATTTAAAGCTTAAGACTTATCTACTCCCTCACTCCTCACTCAGTCACTTAATCACACATCACAAAGACATGAGCGCTTACTCTGTTTATGTCTGCTAGCCAGGTGAGAGATTTTAAGCAGTACAAACTCCTGTCCAACTGGATGGGAGCTTCCACAGCCCCAGTAATATCAACGACCCTCCAGGAAGTTAAAAATAAAACAAAATAAAACAAACAACAGTCACCCCATAGTCATTAAAAGGACAGGAGATAAGACAAAAATAATCATAAAAATAAATACCAGCTGCTGCCCTCAATGGAAAACACAGGTCCCAAAAGTATATTCGCATCCAGTACAAGCTCCTGTCTGATTAGATGGGACCATCCACAGCCCCAATAACATCAACAACCCTCCAGGAAGTTAAAAATAAAACAAAGCCAGGAAACACTTCTACAACTACTACCAAATAAATACTTACCTCAGTGCTAGCAGAAGCAAATAGTTAGAAAACTCTACCACAAAGACAATATGGCAGGAAACCAGAAAACTCTGCTTGTACTTACTACCAAATAAACAGTTACCTTAGTGCAAGCAGAAGCAGAACGTTAGAAAAATTTATTGCAGAGTAAAAAACATAGAAAGACAGGAAACACTGCTAGCACCTATTACCACATAAATAATTACCTCAGTGCAAGCAGAAGCAAAAAGATAAAAGCTCTGTGTACAAAATTAAAATGGCAGACAGCTAGGAAACACTGCTAGCACCTTCTACCAGACAAATAAATTACCTCAGTACAAGCAGAAGCAGAAAGTTAAAAAACTGTACTTGAACATAACCCGTCAATGGAAAATTGGTCTCCTCTCTGGGTGATAATATATTATAGATATATTAAAGCTCTAGGTTTCAATCCCAAAGCACTTCCATTCCTGAAGCAGAAAGAAATACAAACTTATAACATTATAGAGCCCTTAAAACATTCTATTAACCTAGTGCAAAAACTCTTTCAATTCTTGAACCTTAGACATGCCATGACAATACTGCAACCCCTTCATAAAAACCCAAATTTAAAAATAAACAATAAGATGCTGGACTTAGTCCCTTTTCCCAGACTAAAAGATAAAACAATCCAAGATATCTATCCCTACCTTAACTGTTCAATACACGAAATGAGGACCAACTTAAACCTCCCTAAATCACACATAATAATCCTAAGACAAATCAAAGAACTGTGTTCCAGTTATCTCCAAAATATTACTATGACCAATAGTGACATAGAAACTTGTAGCAGGCTTTGGAAAACTATTATCACAACAAAGAAAACTATTACCAATTCATATAAAATGATAAATGAAATCAAATACCAGAAGGACCTCCTCTTCTCTAACTACTGGAGAAAAATTAAACCATCCATAGATGATCAGCAAATAAGCCAGGCAATCAATCTAACACTGAAGATTCTACCCCTCAAAAAGTTAGCATACACTCAGCTCATGATCAATAATAATGCTTATTTTACACCTGCAATCCTACACAAATTTAACACATCAAAATCACCTTTCTGCTCACACGATAAGGACCAGATAGCTGACTTAATCCATGTATTTTGGAGCTGTAAATGTGTCTATAAACTCTGGAACTCTCTCAAGGTACAATTACAAAAAATGGGTTATCAAATATCAACATTAACTTGGGAATTCACTCTGTTACACATTCTCCCACCCAACATCCCAAGAAAACAAACAAATACACTTTTAACAATTTTCCTACTAATGAAACTGTATATAGCTTTTAAATGGCTAGATACGATAAATATCTCTTGGGAGGGTTTTAAACAAGTAGCTATACAACACCTTTTAGCTCATAAAATAGTAATAGATAAAAGAAACAAAAACATGAAATCCAGAGAAATTTGGGAACAAACCTTTAACATCATATTAGCATAATTCATCACACAGCAACTTAGAAATACACTATAATGGAACCAAAGAACACATACAAGTTCAGATATTAAATAATAACTTGAATATTACGAATGTATATACTGTCTATATAACTGTGGAATTAACAATGAAAGCATCTATGTACATAGTGTAAATAGATATGTTGTATGACCTATATCCTGTGGTATTTGACATCAATGTATAACATATGTATATGTGTGTATGTGTATGTATGTATATATGTGTGTATGTATGTATGTGTGTATATGTGTGCATATATATATATATATATATATATATATATATATATATATATATGTATGTGTATGTATGTATGTGTATGTGTATATATATATATATATATATATGCACACGGTCATGTTGTAAGATGGTTTTTATTTGTGACATTTATTAATGTAAAAATAAAAATAAAAATTATTGAAAAAAAAAAAAAACTGTACTGCAAAATAAAAAAGAGAAAACAATGGGAAACACTGCTAACACCTACTAACAAATAAACAGTTACCTCAGTGCAAATAGAAGCAGAAAATGGAGAACTCTACTACAAAAAAAGCAGAAACCAAATAACTCTGCTTGCACCTATTATCGAATGAACAATTATCTCAGTGCAAGCCGAGGCAGAAAATTGATAACTCTGCTTGCAGCTACTACCAAACCAGCAATTACCTCAGTGCAAACAGAGGCAGAATGTGATGAACTCTACCATAAAGTAAAACAAAACAAAATAAAACAAAAAAAGCAGAAACCTTAACATTTTCTGCTAGCACCTACTTCCAGAAGAGCAATTCTCTCAGTGCTAACAGAAAAGTGAAACATTTATTTATTTATTTATTTCAGTTTGATAACTGGGGAAGTCCACTGGGCTCAGGAGCCCATTTTCAGTGGAGGCTCGGGGAGAAAACCTCCACATTACTTAGTAAAGATAAAAAACAGGTAAAATTAAATTTAAGATTCAAACATATGGGTACATTAAGATAGAACAGAAAACAATAGGTTTTATGAATATGGGTAAAATTGTCATACAGAGACAGTTATGAGGTACAATGGTTACATAGCATGAGTCATATATTAACATGGTTGGTTAATAAGGATATTTAGAATTTGAGTCTTGTTAGGGCAGAGAGGAAGACCAGAGACAGTGTGGGGTACAATGGTAACATAGCATATGGGTTGTAGATTAACATGAATGGTTAATAAGGTTATATAGAATTTGAGTTTTGTTGGGGCAGAGTGGAAGACCAAGTGTAAATTGTAGGGAGGGGGAAAAAGGGAGTGCAGACTATTTACAGTATTTACAATATATACAAAAGGCAGCAGTAAGAAATAAGTAGAATCATGGAACAAAGTGTAGGAAGAAGGAGTAGTATGGATATACAATTAGTGTAGAGAGTAGAAGGCTAGGTGGGGAAAGTGCAGTTGCACTTCCTATTAGAGAATAAGTGGGAATGGAGTAGGGTTTTGAAGTTGTTAGGGTTTTCAGTTATTCGTAAAGATGGAGGTAGAGAATTCCATTTTTTGGCTAAGGAAAAGGATAGGAGGAGTTGGCCGGTTGGTCGCTTTGGTGTGTGGACACTGAGTAGGTTTAGGTGAGCAGATCTAAGTGGCCTGTTAGGGGTGTAAAGTTGTAGGATGTTGGATAGTGCAGGACATGGAAAATAAAAAGAGAAAAGCACTATCCCAAGTTAAAACAAAAGGCAAAAAACTAAGACACTGTATGTGTTTACCATTATGCTGCTTGATGCTGCAGGCACTACCTCTTACAGCTGCCTCACATTCTTTCTATGGGACTTTAACTATTGACATGCTACTATGTAACCGTATATGTTTCTTTGCACACTTTAGAGCAGGTTGTTAACTCATGTTGTAGAACTGTATCTAAATGGTTTATCTACTCTTATAGGGGGTGTTTAAGTTGTCCTTACCTATATGACCTGAGCTGTGACTGAACCATCCTTGGATCAGTCAACTTACCTGGGTAAAATAAATAAATCAATAAATACATAAGAAACCCAAATTTCTGGTATCTAGAAGGAATAGTCTGCTAAACTCCTATTAAATAACGCAATAATAATTTTTCAAAATACTGGTAATTTATTAATTTGTATCTAAAAAGGATATGAGATTGTCATTACTATTCAAAGTTGCAATAAAGGAAATGAATGTTTTTCTCAAAATATTAAAGGGTATACATATAATCTTTTTGCATTAATATGTTTAGAAGAATAACTGCCAAAATAAAATAATAACAGTTATATGGTCCTCCAAACTGGCTAATGTTTACACTATATTGGCTACATTTAAACATTTTGCTTGCTTAAACTTAATAAACCTGATTGCTTACTATGTAGTTATCAGATTAAGCATGTTATTAAAGTTTCTTGCCAAACAGCATGGACATGTAGCACTTTCAACATGCATTCCATATCATACAAAAGTAACACTTTACTTATTGACTTTCTTTTTATGGGAAAATAGTAAATCTAAGAGTTTGTAATGTTCTCATTATTCTAGTGCTGTTCTTCCAAAGACTGCTAAAGCTCTTAGGTCTTATTGAAGACACAAGATTTTCCAGCCTATTTCAATATTTTCTATGTATAACAATAACTGACTATTTCAGGTTCCTCAGCTACAACAAAAATATGAGATGGGACTTCATCTCAAAAAAATTTAATCTCTTATAGAATTAAAAGCATTGTTCTTTTTCCTTGAAGGATACTCAGCAATAATTAATGTATTACAGGCAACAATTAAGTGAACATGTGTAGTACTCTTTTTGTTTTTGTATTCAGATCTTCTTCAGAAGAAAATAATACTAGCAACATCCTGTTTAAATCCCAATGCTAACCAATCATCTCAGTGTACTTATTTAAAGCAGCACCACATTTAATTGTATGGTAAACACCAGAACTTTTAAGATCAAAATACCAAAATAAATGCATGAGACTACATAATACAAATATAATGCAATCAAAAATAAAATGTTACTAATAAAATACAATGTATCAAAAGTTAAAAAATGTGTATTGTATGATTCCCTATTAAAATATTGTCATACCTTAATTAATGATGGGAATTTAACAACATATCAGTTGTTATACTCAACTCTAATTTCAAAGAAAGATATGCCTAAATCTTACACAAATACTAGACATGTGAAATGTAATGCAAGCTGTTTCCTAACTTCTGTCTGCCACTCTTAAGATGCAAAATTTCAAGAAGCATCAGTATGCCAGAGAGATTGAAAAACTGCCACTACTTATAGAATATACCATTAAAAACAAACGTCACGTAGTTTATGAGACTTCACAATTTATATCTCACTCCAGCAAAAGGCTTCATACTTTCTAAAGCTCTTTACCATATATAATACTAGACATGTAAACTCAGCTGATATGTGTTTAATTTTGGACTGTACCAGTTCTAAATAAATATGGAATTTTCTAAAAAAATCGGCTGTTATTTTAAAGTCTGGCAACTTGAAAAATTACAGTTTTACCTATATTTTTAGAAAAAAATAATAAAACTCATATGGGGGTGCTTACTATTCTCTTCATGTTTGTCATGTATTACACTGCACCTAACTATGCTTTTATTTTTGCACATTTGTTAGACTATGGATACAAGTGTCCTTTTCCTTGGAAATACCAGGGAACTGTCTGGTTAAATGGATTAGTGAGAGTTATACAGAAGTGTAAAGAATCAAACTATGTACTCTTGCCCATGGGAAGGTACTTCATTAACAGACCAGAGCTTAATCCCCAATGCAAGCTGTCAGGCTTAGTCTAAGCAATACAAACAGGAAAGCCTTATTAAAATAACCCAAAAATAACCAAAAACCTACAAATTAACTCTATAATTCAGACACAACTCTCATTTTATAAAATGTTGGGAAACAATTTTGCAGATATTAACTGGAAACAATTTCACAGATATCAACTTAACTACAGAAAGTAAGACTAATTGTATTTATTTATTTTTAATTTACATTTCAAACAATTTGCTCATGTGCCTCAAGGTACCTGCTTTGGCAAAATTATTTATTACAAAATTGCAAGATTATTTTTTCATTGTGAAAATATCATAAGGATGATAGGAATCATTAACAGTAATTATGCTAATATTAAGGAAGTCCCTTTACATAAAAATTCTTACTATGATTTATTGTAAATATTGTAACTACTTCACTTGGCAAAAGTTTAAAAGTGTTTCTGTTTATTGTTCAAATATTATTGCAATTCTGATTACTTTTAATAAAATTTAAAAAAGGCTTACTATTAATCATTATAAGATGATTTTTCTATGAACAAGCCTGCAAGACATCATTTTATTCTTAAAGAGTAGCCAACAATGCCATTGCACATCACAGGTGCATTTTGTATGATTTAACTTTCAAAAGACAGTCATGTGCTTACTTTTATTTTAGTGATATTTGATTTCATGTTAAAGAGTTATTAACCAGGGCATTAAAATAAAGCTGGCAAAATGATAATGGATCCATTTAATTGATTACTAGCGGGGGCTGCAAGCCTAAATAATTACATGTAGATGAAGGCCATAACATTTCAAATGCTATTTTTCAGTTACTGTAATTTCTCATTTGTCATTTTACAATAGTACATGAAGTCTAGAGGCTTGTATGATGAGATATAACCACATTGTAAATAACTGATAGTATTTAACCATTAGTATACATATTACAACTTCATCTATAATTGTACTTTCCTCTGGTCTATCAACATGAGACCATTTTGTGACATTGCATCCACGTCTTTAATTTTGTACTACAGAGCAAATGCATTAAGGATACATGAGAAGAAAATTATTATGATTCAAATGTTTGTGATATTTCAAATGTGTGCCAAAGCCACTATATATGTGTGCCAATTCAAAGCCCACTGGGGCAAATGAATGTGTACCAACATTTATAAACATTAATCAGAAAAAGAACAAATGGGAACTTTTATAAACCTGAATTAGAAAAGTTTAATGGTGCACCATACTGTATATATATAGGATTAAAGAAATCACATAAAAAGTGAAAATACATTTGATGAACTGACTCAATTGATTTTAACAACTAAATTGATTCCAAGCAATCAATGAATGCACGTCTCAGAATCACAATCATATACGTAATTTGCAGTCAGCTATAACTACAATATGCATATTAACACAGTGTAAAATGGGTTTACATTATATTATCCAACAATGCCTTATCTGAAATATGGTGGTTTGCACACTGCCAAGCAGAGCCTGTTTAAGCACTGTTGAGCCCTGCTGAGTGTGGTTGCGCATAGCTAAGTCATGCTAAGCAGTTGCCAGTTTAAGCACTGCTCAACTAAGCTCAGCAGGTTTGTGTGATGCTAAGCAATGCACCACATATTTGAAAACTGACCAATGGTGGTAAAGGACAGGAAAACAGGCTTATTTAAGTGCAATAGGCAGGAATACAGCAGACCTAGTTGGACTCTGAACCTGGCAGGAGCTATGGCAAGTGTTGGAGAGGATGCATGCTTCCAGGCACAGTGGTGGGGCAGTCTGGAGTCCAGGGTCATGGCTGGACTCCTTGTAAAATACCATGACATTTGACTGCTGCAGGACCAGTACCAGGGATCATAGTATAAATCAGAAGCCTGGGACTGGCTGGCATGCAATCTCACCAGTGCTATAGGCACCTCCCGCACAGGTGAGCAGGCCTGTCATCATCATTATGATGATCTGAAGCAATGGACGAGAGGCCTTCTGGATACCTGGGTCCAGGATGCATGAGATGGGAATGCCCCCCCCCCCAAGTTTGTAAGTACTGTTTGCATTGCTTTACCAATACCTAATCTGAATGTATGATAGACAGGTATGCATTATAGCGTGCTTCTCTCCATACAGCTGCAGAGGAGAAAACTTGCAACCTAGAGGCCGATGCAGGGTGTTTGGCCAGGTTGTGCCATGAGTGTGTTGAATACAGATGTATCTTGCAATCTATAGTCATATAAGCAAGAAAGAGTAATGTATTAACTGCCATTAGGTATATACAGTTTTGATTGTACTGCAATGAATGTGGTCATAGACCTGGACTGCAATAAGTGAGCAATGCCAGGTATAGTTCAATAAAGATGAAAACATGAAACCTGATAATGTTATGGAAATAAAGTTTATACTGCATTAATTGTGGAATTATAGCTGCATTGCAAAACCTGCATTATATGAACTGTTCTGCAATAAAGACTGGAAAATGTACCAATCACTGCATGAAGTCACCCATAATAAAACTGAGTTGTGCAATATATATGTATTTTGGGCTGTTGTTCATGAAATCGAGTATTATATCTACTGTGAACTAAAAACACAAAGAATACCACTAAGTGACTGGAGGCTAACTAATAAAGAGTGCTCTGCTAAACTTTAAATTTGGAGCTGTACTACAAGATATAATGCATTATGATATTTGTTCTGCACTAAGATCTGAAACAATAATAGGAACACCCAAGGTACATTGTGTATATCAGGATTGTCTTGTGTTAACCATTGCATTTCAGCTACATGCATTCCTGCTCTGTGGTACATTGCTACAGGCAAGTATGAAACTGTAATAGCTGCACACTGCAAATATACCATCTGCAACTATATGGGTCAGGTAGCTAACCCAGCACTCCAACATGGTTTGTACAGATCACAGATAGTTCCTCCCACTAGGGGTATATTGTGTATACCAACATTCTATGTATTAATGTACAGTTCATCTACTATCTCTATCATGCATGAATCTCATGCATGTGTGTTCAACTATCCATGCAGTCTTGTATAACACTCTACTTCTATTACAAGGTCATATTTTCTTAGCAGGTGAGCTCTAGGCAAATATCAGTCAATCAATGTGCAGTAGTGGCTCAGTAGCTTAGCTTGATAAATGTTAGGTCTGATGTACATTTTGTCACACACAGACCAGGGTTTGAGTCCAGTGACAAGTACTAGTAAATATTATTGAATCAGTTATGTATTGTTAACAGATGGTCTCCCCATAGGAATTACGGTAAATAAATGGCTGCAATAGCCCTTAGAATGGGTTAATAATTTGTGTGTTCAGATTTAACAGACTGTTGACAGCATTGCTTAGCAATGTTATAAGACTACAGAAAATAAAGGCAACAAGTACAATACTAATAAAGTTAATATAATAAATAAAATGCGTAATCTTGGTATGGCTGTATGCTTGGTGTGTCTGTGAATATTTGCTGATTGTCTAACCCCATGCCTACTAAGGATGGCATGATAGTGTTAAACTCTTTGTACCATACATGATACATGTCTCTCAAGTGTCACACTGTCACGGACTGTGATCACTGTTTCCTAATCCCTCTGCCACAGATCTATCAACTACATGATTTATGTCAATAACACAGTCACACTACATCAGGCCACAGTACACCTTGGTAGTCATATCTGTCCCCATGACATGTAATATAGTCCTCTGTAGTTGTGTACCTGTAGGTGTTACAGCTTGGCCCATACTTCCCATGCAGATAGCTTGAGAGGTATGTATGTGCTACAGAAACTATAGGCCATGTATACATAAAGGAAGGGTAGACCTGTAGAATATATGAGTACTGTTGCAAACAATATAGCCTTTACTGGTATTAATGGACTGTATTTCTTTCTCCCGCCACCCCTTATCTGCATCATAATTTATTATTGTTATACATTGGTTATGGTTTACTATTAACATATGTTCTTTTCAAAATGTTATGTTGGGCCTTGTGTTTTATTATTGTTGTGTATTACAATGGTTGCATACTAAGATACCTGGTTGAATTATCTATGTTGTTGGCCTTATGTTGTACCTGTTAGTGGCATGCTGTTACTATACTGACTGTTATCTCACTTATTGTTGTCCATATACTATGCAATGTTATGTTACTGGGTTATTTGCAATGTTCTGGCATGCTGTTATAACTAACTAAATATTATGTTCATTACTAACCTATACACTTTGAACTACCTCAACACCATAACTTAGCAGGGTAGGCCAGTTCCTGGCAATCCACCTAACCTACCTCAGCCAGCTGTGGCACCAGGTCCCAGCACATCCGGGACACAAGCTGGTGGTGCCCCCCCTGCTTGCTCTGCAACACCTATGGGTGGGACCACCACAGGGGACAGGGCCTGTCCTCCCTGGGAGTGGGGGTGGAGAGGGGTTGTCACCCAAGATCAGCAACCGGTGATGGTGTGCAAGATTGTGCATCATGGCTACAAGAATTGCCTGTCCCAGATTGAAGAGGACAGACACGCCAACCTGGAGGGGTAAGATGGCCCCGGTGCCAAACCTCCAGCACAGCCACCTTTGGGTCAGTGAAGGAGTAGTATTGACTGTCCATTGGTGGAGAGCTCAGTCTCACTGTTGCCATCTGGGGGAACATGGCTCTCTGATTCCACAACACTCTTCCTGTCAAAGGTGTTTACCCCCCCTTCGTGTGTCACACAGCACCCCTGTATGCTATCTTGTTTGTCTGCAAATGCAAACTCTTCTACCCATCTTACCTCCCCACACATACCTATATCCCTTCCCCAACATTCCACTCTCACCTTATTAAAAACAAATGGGCACCTATCCCACAAAAAATATCACCCCATAGATAGCTCTCCATTTTGCACCTGCATCCACTGGACACACTTAATTATTACATGAATTAATCAACACAGTTTTGTTGCCCTCACCCTTCTCTCTGGGGTGTGAGGTTTCAAATTCCAAATCTCTACAACCTGCACAGTTGTTCCTGTACTAGACACCCATTCTGCACATCTCTACCTACCTTTCAGTATGTTTTTGCCTTGCTTGCCCCCATTTCACAGTGGTCCTTTCCTACAACCATCCTGCACATCCCTACCTGCCTTTCAGCATGTTTTTCCCCTGCTTGCCCCCATTTCACCACTTTCCTATCACCCCTTTTTTCTTTTCTTTTTTAAAATGAGTGCAGGTTTAAGCGGAGCTAGGCAGTGCAGCATTTTGCACAAACCCGCTCAAAACTGCTTAAAAGTATCCTAATCACTTTTTGTGTTTCTGACACTGTTAGGCACATCTGCAAAATAATTACCACTGTTAAGTATTGAACCTGGGCCGCTGTCAAGTAAATCATAGTGTATTAGCCCACTAGGCCAGTCAGCTCCAAAGTAAAGCAGGTATTTCCATAAACATATCTTGATTTCCAATGACACACTGCATGTACATATAATGGGAAAATTGGCAGTGTACTTGGGACTGTGATGCAGACAAGAAACCAGTACACAGCTAAATAAATAATGATGGCTGTACGTGAGCCCTGGGATAGCAGGTATAGCTGTCAACTGCACAGACTGCTACAGAATGTCCACAGTTGTGCCACCTTTTTTTAGAAAGGTTCTCACAAAACCTTTTCTGTGCACTAAAATACTGGCAAGTCAGTACAGATTGAGATTAGAAAATCATGAGTGACAGTTTAGTCTCACACATCATACCCATCCCAACACACATGCTAATGAAAATCCTGTGTAACAGACTGTATGCATGCATGGAGGGGTTAACTGAAGTGCATTGAATCACTAATCACAGTAGTGTATGTGCAGGAGCTGTAACATATTTGCACTTATTTTTGTAAAGGTCTATGCAGTCTGTTATACAGGGGCCAATAGTATGACAAGATGAGTGCACTGTGTTTTACGTGTAGGTCTATCACATACACTGACATATCGCTTATCTCACAGGTGTATAGTAGTGGCAAAATTAACCAGATGTAGCTGCAGTGCTTGTGGCTTAATTGGCCTGTCTTGTCTGTGCATGATGTAGTCTGCTTGTGAATTGTGCATGGGATCAGAAATAAGATGTGGCATGTGTAATGCAGTTGTGGCACCTCACCTGTATGTGTATGTGTGTGGATCACCATACATAATAGTGCAGGTAGTAATGTACTTACTTTGTCTTCCTCCTCATAGGTGATCATGGGGGCTGGAGTCTGTCCCCCTCACAACCTGATGTCAGTGTCTCATCAGACTTTGGTTGGCATCCCACTTCCTCCCCCATTGTCTCTGCATACAGTGTGCCCACACATACCCATTTCCCTGTGGCCACATATATTGGGCAGTCAGAGTGTGGCGGCATCAAACAGGAGAGTGTGGCAACAGTGGCATCACTGAGTGTAGACACTAGCCATAGCCAGAGAACTGGTGAGGTCCCACACAGGCAGATTGACAGGGGTGCTTGAAGGAGGACTGCTGCCCATCCACCACCTGTCATAGGTGTCACATCATGAGTCACTTGATGCATGTTTTGGTCCATCATGGAGGCACAGGCATGCTCTGAATGCAACACCAGATGGATGCTCAAGATCATAGATGCATCAATGTTTGGCATCCATGACTCCTTCCACCACATTGATGATGCCATACATAGTTTCACTGATGTAGTGTACTGATGGTGGGGTGAGACATTGTCAGTCCTTGACTGCACACTGTCTGTGCTAGAACAAATGGTGGGAGTAGGGTGTTGGACATGTGGCCATAGGACAGAAACAACATCCCCTGAGAGTCCATGTGGCCATGTACACTCAAGCTCCAGTAGTGGCAGTACCTCCAGCACTACATAAGGGAGAGTGTTGTCCACACAAAGATTTGGCAGGCCATGTGCATGTGGTTCTGGCCAGTCCTGTGAGGGATATGGGCCCAGCAGACACCAGTCACTGTCAATGAATAGCACCACACCTGACCCTGGGCATGGTGGTGCCAGTGCCACTCTTGGAAGAGCCAGTTCCCAGGTTCATGGCCAGAGATGGTGAACTGTCCATTCTGCCATGTATGGTCCACAGTTGTCCAACATACCCATGTATAGGGCTAGCACATGGCTTGACTGTCTATGTGCATGCACTCATACATCACTGTCACATGCAGGTCACCAACAGACACACATGGCACCTCTCCATAGCCCAGCTGACAGGCACTCCATCCTGACACCTGCATATGATGTCAACTGTTTGGCACAGAATGGGCCTCTGGCACCCCCACACCACACCCTGTGCATGTGATAATACCTGTGCCACATTCCTGCCATCCATATCATTGATGCAGGTGTGACTATAGTACATTACATGACATTTTGTAGTGCATTTGTGTTATACCATGACAGGTGCTGTATGCTGGTGTGTGTTATGAGTACACATCAGAGTTTTTGTACATTTGTTGCATGATGTTTGATTGGCGCTAGTATTGCAGACTGACAGGCGTCTCTCATAACTTTGTATGTTTCTGTTGCAGGGGTCTGAGTGGCTACTGTGTGGAGACTTGGTGGCAATACAGTGGCTCAGGATGGCATGGTAGCACAGCAGAAATATGGCATCAGCAAGGTACGGCTATATATGTGCATAGTTACCTAGGTGTGTATGTGTAGACAGTGTGTCAGGGGTAATTGGGGAGGACAGTGTAATCCTGCATGCATACCCCATGACAAGGCATGCTACCCTTGCTATGTTTCACCTGGGTGTTCTGTACCTACAAATGTAGGTGGTGGCAGATAGCATTTATGCCTAGGTAGATGTGGGCTATTTAGTGCTGGCTACTCACAGGGCCTTAAAATGTATATCCATTACACACACATAGGCAAGACAGATACACTGCTGCAAGGGGATATATTTATACACACACACACACACACACACACACACACACACACACACACACACACACACACACACACGGTTGCCCTTTCTGTGATTAGAACCCCCTACCTATTTAGTAGTATATACTATAGGACTACATACTTATCACATGTGCCACAGAGCTTATTTGCTTTGAGAGTGTCTGCCAGTGCTTTTAAGATGGATAACATCAGCAGGGCCTGTAAAGGAGGCCAATGGTGGGGTCAACAGTGACTGAAAATGTATAAACATTCAACAAAGATAGGTAAGACAGACACACTGCTGCAAGGGAGTATATTTACACGCACACACACTCACAGAGTTGCCCATTTTAAGATTAGAACCCCTACCTATCTAGTAGTATGTATTATAGAACTACATACTTATCGGATGCACCATGGAGCTTATGTGTTTTGAGGATGTCTGCCAGTGCTGTTAAGGTGGATGACATCAGCATCTGGTGACAGGGAGGCCAATGTTCTAGTGGATGCTAGTCACAGGGCCATAAAATGATTGACCATTGCACAGATATAGACCTGATAGGCATGTCTATACTGCTGTATGAGAATTATGTACATATACACATAGAAGGTGGCTGATGTGAGATTAGAAACCCTACCTACTATTGAACACTATAGCTCATAGAGTTGCACAAGCCTCTGGTTACATCTGGTGTACAGGTGGCTGCAGCACATCACTCTACCCCTTTATGTAGCTATATATATATATATATATATATATATATATATATATATATGTGTGTGTGTGTGTGTGTGTGTTACCTATATATATATATATATATATATATATATATATATATATATATATGCTACATACTGATAGATAAGGGTAATCATGTCTGAGGGAGATAGGGAGAGACGGATACACACACACACACACATATATATATATATATATATATATATATATATATATATATATATATATATATATACCTGTCAGTATGCACAGAGATATATTCACATCTCAGTTCTTTATGCAGATGAGGCATCAGAATGGGACGAAATTAGCTAATGGTAGGAGCATACCCAGTGTGACTATCAATTCTTACAAGGTGACTCCAGGCCAAACCTACCTATACTCAAGTCCAGGATTTTGTGTGCGACAGTGAATTTGCAGCTGCACCTGATTCAACAGTCCAGCACCTTCCTGATATTATGTCCAAGGGATTACCCTGCTGTGTGCTGCACATAATATCAGAGTTAAACCTTGGGTGTGTACAGATTGTAATTGACTGTACAGGGTTTTGCATCATATGTATAGCATATTTTACATAGCATTGTGATTTCCTGGTAGATCAGTGGCGAATCATTATAGACTGGCATTACGGGCACGCATAAAATCATCCAAGGCCAACTTTGAGAGAAAAATTGCCATAGATTCAAAAGACAATCATAAGGCATTCTTCAGCTATGTTACAAACCTGGGTGGAAACTCCCAGATATGCTCAGAATTAGTCCAAAATGATACAAAAATCACTGAACCCACAGACATTGCCAACATACTGGCAGACAGGTTCAGTGCAAACTTCACCCCCCTCCCCCCAAAAGGAGAGATAACTATCCCAGCGGAGTGTAGCCTCCCAGACATCTCAAATGCGCAGGTGAAAGCTGCTCTCTCTAAAGCTAAAAACACAGCATCAATGGGACCGGATGGTGTCCCTGGCTGTGTGCTACACAAACTCAACGAGGAACTAAACCCGCATATAAGGCAGCTGTTTAATCTTAGCCTTAACACAGGATACGAGCCCAAGGAGTGGTGTTCGGCAATTGTGGTCCCACTCCACAAAGGCGGTGCCTCTACGGACCCTGGTAATTACTGCCCCATAAGCTTAACAAGCCTGGTCTGCAAAGCTATGGAGAGGATCATAATGGAACTCATAAACAAAGACATAGGGGACTTGCAGACATTGGACCCGACCCAGTTTGGCTTTGTCAAGGGCAGATCATGCCTTTTGAACTTGGTCGACTTCTTCGAAACAGTCACCAAGGCCATTGATGAGGGAAAGGCAGTCCATACAGCCTACCTTGACCTTGCAAAAGCTTTCGACACAATACCCCTCTCGGGTATTATAGAGAAACTTACCAGCTTAAATGTAAACCCATATGTCACAAGATGGGTTGCAAACTGGCTAAAGGACAGAACCCACAGGTTTAGAGTTGCTGGCGCCATGTCAGACTCCAAGCCGGTCACAGGTGGTGTCCCACAGGGCTCAGTCCTTGGCCCCCTGTTGCTCGGCATCTACTTCTCAGAAGTACAGGCAAACATAGGAGGACTATGGCTGACAAAGTTTGCAGATGACTGCAAACTGGGCTCCATAGTGGAAAGTACATCGGACACAGATATCCTTCAGAGGGGTCTAACGGAAACTGATAGCTGGTGCCAGAGCCATGGCCTGAAGTTAAATGCCAAAAAATGTATAGTCATACCCTTCGGGAAAAACAAGGTAACCCCAAGCTACCATATAGGTGGCAATCCATTAAGCACAGAAGAGGTTATCAGGGACCTGGGGACCCAGGTTGACAGTGGCCTTTCTTTTGACACTCACATTGCTAAAGTGGTTAGAAAGACCTTCTACATTGCCCACCTGATCATGAAGGGATTCACATCCAGATCAAGTGAGGTCATTGTTCCCCTGTACTCTTCACTTATCAGACCAATGATCGAGTGCAATGCCCCATTCGGGATGTATCTCACCCGACACCTGCAGCAATTGGAGAGACCCCAAATTTCCTCACCAAAAGGATAAAGGGACTCCAAAATCTATCATATGCTGCCAGACTGAAGAAACTCCAGCTCTATTCAGTCGCATACCGCCTGCTCAGAGGTGACCTGTGCCTGACATACAAGGCCATGTCCAACCCGGAATTAATGGACATGCTCCACCTCAAAAAATCCAAATCTACCAGATCCACTAGAGCAAGTGACTTAAACCTTAGCACAGATATAAATAGGACATGCTGGAGGGATAGATTTGTCACCCAGAGACTCCCTATGCTGTGGAATAAAATCCCGGTCCATGTGAGGCAGAGCACCTCGCTGGCTCTGTTCAAGAGAAATCTTGACCGGTGGATGGGAGATCGTAGGTTTACCCTGGGATTCATCTCTGTGTCACTGCTGGACAGAGGCACAACAAACTAATGGGCACAGTATTTTTTAACATAAGGGGTGGCGTAAGCCACAAAACTTTGGGCTAGGCTTACAAATGCCTTAGGGCAGATAGCCTAGTATAAACCTATGAACCTATGACATACAGTTGAGTTACTAACTCTATACACATCAGGGAAACCATGCTACTGGATGACCTGTTATTCTCTGCACTTTCTATATTTGTATGGCCACTAGTTAATCCTTCTTCTTATATGTGGACCTTTGTCCCATTCCTGTTCATGGCTTTGTCCTTATTTCCTGCTCTAGGTAGTTGTAGGTATGCTGTGACTGGAGTACATGATGTAACACCACACACAGGGTTACAGACTTCACATCTCTGACTGTACATGTTTTGCAGGATGTCCAGCATTCCATTCCATATGTCTGCTCTGGTCCTCAGACAGTTGTGTTTTTGTTAATATCCTACTAAATGGTACCCGCTGACTTGCTGTAGGTACTGACACAGTTATGTGATGGCCTTTACATCCTGCTGCAACTCTGACTTGTTACAACCTGCTGTTATAATAGCCACCTTCTAGGTTACTCAGAGCATGTGTAATGTCCATAGCTGTGGCCCCCTGTCCCTCCATTGCCTCAGGCATTGTCTAGCTTTTTTGCACTAACAAATAGTGACATATTGGCAGTCTGTGAGACTCCTACCATAGGAGTACCTCATATGCAAAATTGCAGGTGGAGCCAGCTTTGAACCATGAACAGCATTAACCATGCTAATGTACTTAGCCCACTAAGCCACAGTAGCCACCAGAAAGTGAAGTTTAATTCATGACACTATCAACTGCAGACAGACATATACTTTGACCCCTGCATATTGAGGAGATAGAACATGTCACCAGGTTGTTTGGGACAGCCCTAGGATTGTGTGTTCTGCTGCTATAACCTTGCAAACATACTGTTACTGCATTTGTATGGGAACATGGCTGTGTTGGGGGTAGGGGACTCTAGCATTGAAAGTCATGTGTCTGTCCTATGACCCCGCTGTTTGGCATTTCCCTCAAATACTGCAGTGGGTTTGGCTGCCTTGTAGCCTACTGCATATTATGGGGCAGCCAGTATTGGACAGAGAGTTCCTGTTGTCCCACATAGCTGTTAGCTCTCTGCAGGTAGCCCAGTAGCCCACTCTATTCCCTTGCATACATGCACCAGGTCCATATATATGCTACCATTGTCTAGTACCCCATACATGTGTTGTACAGAAGAGTAACTTACATTGTGAATGCAAGCAGTTGAGATAACAGTGCTTCTGGGGTGACTCTGTCTGATGCATGCATTACACAGCCAATACATGGTAAGGTACAGGTTGTGTGGTGTGGCTGGCATCCTTTTTACTATGTATGTATGTGAGTTGGAATGAGGTGTCAGTCCCTAGGACCCTAGGTTGCCAGTGCATGTGCTATGTGTTGTCTCTTTGCCAAGGCCAGGGCATACTGGGCATGCCTATGTCTGCCTATAGGGACAGTATTAGGGGGTTCCTCCTTCGAGTCCCCCTGTGGATGTGGCTGTGGGGAGCTTGCACTGGTGGAGGGATGTGTGTCCCTTCCCTTTGATGATCCTGCTGCAGCTGTTTCTGCAGGATCATATTGTATAGCATGGCACATACTGTGAACATCTGTGCACATGTGGCTGGAGAGTAATGCAGGGCTCCACTGGATATATTGAGGCAGCAGAAAAATGACTTGAGCAGCACAAACACACACTCTGTGATGCTCCTAGTTTGTGCGTGTGCCTCATTGTGGCATGCTTTGATAGGTGTGTGTGCATTTCTGATGGGTGTCATCATTCACAGTTCAAGTGCATAGCCAGCATCCCCCAGTAGATGGTCATATGGAATATCCCCCCTGGCAAACATCTGGTACAGCTGTGATGAGTGCCAGCTATGGGAGTCATGATAATTTCCAGGGCTGCCAGCACACAGACTCATGATAATGCCTTGTTCATTGCACACAACCTGGCGGTTGATGGAATGATACCCTTTGTGGATGATGTAGACTCTACCCTCCTCACTGAGCGGTGTATTGATGTGTACATGAGTGTAGTCTATGGCATCCAGTACCTCAGGGTTGTATGCTACATGGTGGAAGAGACGCATACTGTTAGCCCTCTCCTCAGGGGTGTGCAGTAAATAAATGTGCTCACTGGCATGTGTTTGCATGGCAGCCAGGAAATGGTGGAGTACCCTGGCTGCAGATGCCTGTGAGACCCCCATCATGTCCCTAGTTGGTCTTTGAAAAGTACCTGTAGCTAGTATTCTAAGGGCTACACATACCTTTGTTTCTACTAGGATGGGTTCCCCTTTGTTGGCTCTGGGTCTGAGTTGAGGTTGGCAAAGCTCACTGAGTTCTTGAAGCATGTCCTTGTCCATCCTGTAGGGCTCTACAATCTGCAGCTATGCAGCTCCTGGAAGGTTACTCTGGGCCTGAACACTCTTCTTCTCAGTCTAGGCCTATTGTCAGCACCAGCATCAGCACTGCTCTCGGCCTCTAGCACATACAGATGTAGCAGAGCAGGAGCAGCCCCTAGCATTCTGTAAAAGTCTCAAGTCTGTACTCCAATGGTGCAGAGTATGGGTGAAAAATCAGATTGTAGGGTGTATGCATACTTTATAGTGGTGTGCTGCAGGTGCAGCCTGTGTGATTGGCTAACTATGATGCATTCCACCTGCCAGGTATATCATTGAGGGGTTCGAATGGCCCATTGTCAGTGGAACAGGGCTTATCAGTAATTTAGACATGATTGGCTTTCTCAGGCTATTTCCTTTTTTTAAATGCCTTCCCTGCGAAGCACTGCGGCATGGAGCACAAACCTGCAGCACTGATATAAACACTGCTCAGAGTCTGGACACACCCCCATGCACAGGCATGCTCAGCATAGCTTAAACCAGCTAAAACATGTGCCCCAGAGCTAAACAAAACTTAGCAGTACTGGACACACCCTGTTGCTTTGCTGAGTTGAGCAGCGCACAAATGGGTGCTGCTGAGCTCCAATCCATTTAAACATATAGTGACACACACCCTTTTCATGTCAGCTAACTGTTCTGTGGACACCAACATGGTTCTGGGGCTATGCAGGTTTTATCTGTGGACACAGTGGCCCATTTTTGCTATTCAGTGACCCCAACTCATTTGTATACAGTTCCTTGCACATAACCTGGATACTTCACTTTTCCAGGGCCTGCCTCCTTAGCAACCACAGATATCTACCACTGTACATACTGCATGGAGGGCCCCATAATGCATTATTCTCATTTATGTCATTGTTTTACTTTTTGAGATTTCTAATATTTTTATTTTGCATAACGGCATGTTTGCACACTGTTGTGTGCTGCGTAAACCTAATATGGGTATTAAATAACATTTATTTTATATTATTTTCCATTAGTTTTTGGACTCACAGGGCATAGTTTTGCACATATCTGTGTCTACTATGACATTTCTGGCCTTCTAATTGGGCTTTTACAGCCCTTGTTCAATTTTTACATTTCTGTACATGAAAATTTTCCATATACACTTATAACACCAACACAAGTTCTGCACTAATACCTATTTGCTTCCTGGATTGCAAAACAACCTCATTTGCATACAATTCACCTGCTTATGAGGTGATTTGCATGCCATGGACACTTCGCCACTCTGCTCTGTTTACTGGATCTCATTACTGCTTAATTCTGTGTTAGCTCATGCCACTCTGCCTACATGGAGAATCACCCTGAGTAGGCTTTATTGAATTCCCCATACATGTATTTATAACTTGAATCTGAGATTGATGCTAATATTTGTTATGGTACTGATCTGTCATGTAATACATAAAATATATTGCACTGACAGATTAAGGAGCACATTTCTTGATAACTGGTAAAGCCATGGCTCATAAAATTGAGTTCTTTAGTCTTACTGTACAAGGTACCTCATGTATCACATGAATAAGACCCCATATATTTTATTTATCCATGTTTTTTTTTCTTTACTTTTTTAATTTGACCTACTGATCTTCATTCATTTATATGGGACATTTTGACTACATTGTTTGTATAAGCTGTGTATTTTGAATAAGGCTGTTATGAATGGCTGTATTGTAAATGGTTTTCTACACTGGTTCTGTGGTAATTTTTTAACATGCATTGTAAGGAAACAGATAAGCTTCTGGTATTAGTTTAGCAGAGCACTGATGTTGACTATTTTAGAACTTTAGTCTTATATTGTTATTGATATGATTTAAATAGTTTGGAACACAGTGATTACTCTCCAATATTCAGAAAATAAGAGATCAGTGAAGTACTTCTATAGTGGGAGACACAATCTTAACAAATGCTAAGCACCCCCTTCTTAAGTTGTTAAGGTTGGGTCTCACTCTGGGCAATCAAATCTGCCAGGACTGACCAGCAAAAGACAGTGGCAGAATAAAAACAGATTTGTTTCATCCCACTGCATCAATAAGATGTCCCTTCTTCTTATAAACTTAGAAAGTAACTAGAATTACAGGATGTGAGTTTGCTTGCATTTTCTAAAGGATACAAAGCCTGAAACTCAAATGATTGTCATTATTTAGTGATTTCAGTCTTTAGTGGTTTGCCTGAAAACAACATATTTTATGAGGAACAAACCAAACATATCAAATAAAAATATGGACATGTTGAGAAAATCTGGACATTTGACAGGCATAGCAAGGGGAGTATAAACATAAGGGGCTGTGCTACACTTCCTTTCTGACAGCACTTGCTAAGTGCTTTACAGCTTTGAAAGCCAGCAAAACACTAGTGGTAGCAGTTGTTTTGGAAAGAGTTTAGGGTTTAATTTTAGGACATACATGTGTGTATATTTTCTCAACTTAACTGGGGTTGAAATAGACTTTTAGGGCATTATTATTCACAGTCATAGTAACAGCAGCAGTAATATTAAATGTATTTAAATGCTTTGTAGCTATCCATTTTACAAAACTACAAGTAAACAAAACACAAGATAAACAAAGATATAGTAAAGGCATGAGGAAGTCAAAAGTAAGAACTAAAGAAAAAAAATTGCCTTATGGGATGAATTGGGATAGTCCAAAAAAAAAAAAAAAAGACTTCAAAAGTTTTTTGAAAGTATCTTCAGCTGAATCTTGCAAGCCCTCTTTTCAAGAGGAATTAAATTCCAAATGATTAGATAGGCAAAACAAATTCTACTGCATAAAACAAAGAGGAAGACAGTAACCTACCTTCTGAGCAGCTGATGAAACAAGAAACATGAAGACTGTTGAATGATTCATAGGTGAATATTAGGCTAACTACTCTGAAGGGCCATTTTAAGCCTAGTCAATAACCCATGGTCAGAATTAAACCATGTCATTCAAAGATGGCCGCCGTTCAGTAAACACTGTTAACCTGCAGCTCCTCAAATACCCAGAGAAAAACTCAACCTAGAAGATATACCAGTACTTATTTAATAACAATCTGCTGATCCAACTCTACTTATTATCCAGAAACACAGAAAAGATACCTGAACCGAAAATACTAGCAAATCTATCAAGATTACAACAGATTACCTGGACCGGTAATAAGTCTCAAAGAAAGAAGCCGTGTGCTCAGAAAACTTCCCTCATAACCATCTGAATATAAACCAGAAGTTTTGTTTAACTTTTACCTGTGACTATACAAAATGTCAAAAGATGATAAAGCGATGGAGACTACAACAACTAAAACCAAACTTTCAGAACTTATGTCACCTGAGAAAGATTTAAACTCTAAAAGGCAGAAAATAACAAAACAACAAGAATCCGGAAAACCTGGAAATAAAAATAAAACAGACCAAATGGCAAACCTGGAAGATATTAAAGCAGCCTTATCACCTATCCAAGAAGCTATAAAAGAATTATCTACTCAAGTACAATCCTTTGGAACTTCCTTCAATTAAATTATGGAGAGAATGGACAAATCTGAAGCTAAAATCATAGAGAACGAAGACAGAATAGCCCTGCTTACCAAAAAATCTGACTCACATGAAAGAGACATTCAAAATATGCAAGCTAAAATCATTGATCTTGAGGCAAGGTCTAGAAGAAATAATATAATCATCAGAGGCATGCTGGAAAATATACAACACTATGATTTGATCCCATCTATCATACAAATACTTACAACTCTACTCAAAGACCCAAAAGCTGCACATCAAATAACAATAGAAAGAGCCCATAGAGCTCTAAGAGAATCTCAAGCATCAAACAGTCCAAGACCTGTCTACGCCAAACTCCTCAACTTTCAAGATGTGAATAAAATATTATTAACTGTAAAGAAAAATGGAGGATCATTAATATGGAACAACAACAGAATATCCCTGGCCCAAGACCTGCCCCTACAAATTATGCAAGCCAGACAGCTTCTAACACCTTATTGCAGATTCCTGATCGAAAAACAACAAAAATTCCAAATGAAGTACCCAAATACCTTATTATTTTCAGTCGATGGGGTGAAATATGCAGTTTCCAACAAGAAAGAAGCAAAACTTACCTTCATGTCAGTGTTTAAATCCATTCCAGCTTCAGAGAACTAGATTCAAGTCCCGTTGCGCTCAACTGAACTACGAGGTCGGATTCACCCTCCACCAACAGCCGAGGATCTATTTCTCCTTATATCTGGCATCTACCCTGCACTAGACCGTATTCTGGGACTGGCGCGACCCTTTTCCTGACCCTACAAGGTGCAAAAACTCTAACAGGAAGCGTACATCCCTTGCGCAAAGCTGGCTTTCCCACGAGAGGAACCGAAAATGCATCTGAAACCTTAGAAGCAACTTTAAAGAGGTAGCGCATCCGGAAGTCCGATCGCAATAGAAGTCCCCCTTCGCGAAGCTAAGCAATCAGCTTACCTGAATGGAAGCTCGAAGGGAAGCCTAAAAGGAACTGTAAAAAATAGAAAGGTAAAATAAGTAATGTATAAGTTACATGTAATATAAGATGAAATGTGAACCTCATTGCCCCATAAACTGTAGTTAAGCATTAATTAATAAGTTTAAACATCTACAAATATTTATACACACATACAAGCTATACAGAAAATTAGTAAAAATGAAACATTTAACATGCAACCAGATATCAAAACACTATATATTAATACTACAAACTACAGCTAAACAACTACACAGACCTGAAATACATAAACATAAGAGCTAAATATTTTTAAATCTATCTAATATGTATACAACAAAATACTAGACAACCAGTGAGCATTTACCTTCCTTACTATTACAAATCCAATTGACAAGTATACAATTAGCGTTATTGTAAAGCTTCAACTCAGAGGATTCATAAACCTAAATATATATCACATATCTTCACAATTTTAATGTTGCATTAGCCTGAGTTGGTAAAGAAGCATGCATAGGTTACACCTTTGTTAACTCAGATAATTTTTGTCTCTAACAGTAACAAGTAGATGGAATGATAATTGCTAGGGTGAGTTGGTTCTTTGCCTTCCTTCAAGAATGTTAAAAGATGTTAATATAGCTTATTGTATCAAATAATGGACTACTAACTAGTAGTCGTGTAGCTTCTAAATTTGATAACCATCTGAATACCTAAACATTGATGTTTATGTCTACTTACTTACATAAGCCGGAACTGTTAATATTTACATTGTTTTCTCCAGGAGTCAGGAAGCTTTTTCCAAATCTAATATATGTGATATGACATATACTTGGATAGAGAGAAATTGCCCCAAATCCCCTTTAATATAACGCTACCTACCTAAGAACTTAAAACCACAGGGCAAAAATGGTAAAAAGGGTAGTTCTAAAAGTTGAGGTTCACTTGAAGCTAATAACTCGAACAATACTTACAAGGGACTTAAGTTACAATCACAAAGGAAGAATTGGACCTAGAGGAGGTGGAGGGACCACCCACAAACTAAGGCTAGATAAGGAAGTTACATATTTTATGTACATAGTTATTAAACGAAATTGTGGAAAAAAAGATATAGGTACCATTCTCTTAAATAGCATTTATGTTAAGCTGTGTAAATATATTCTACTGCCTTTAGTAGTAATCAGTACTGGTGTTTATGATTGCACAAAACTTTGAAATCATATAAATAAATCTAACAAGAAGAGGTGTAGGTCTCAAAGCAGTGTTTGCTAATGAATGAGTGGGATAGACTTTGTACAAATAATTTTAGGTTATTCAGGACCACCATATTCTTTTTACCTCTCAT
Organism: Protopterus annectens; assembly: GCF_019279795.1. Lineage (NCBI taxonomy): Eukaryota > Metazoa > Chordata > Ceratodontiformes > Protopteridae > Protopterus > Protopterus annectens. The sequence goes on from NC_056729.1 coordinate 917,283,527, forward strand.
ATACTAATATACAAGACATATATTTAACATGGATACAGAAAAATACAAATACAAGTTATTGTCAGGTCCTGTTAAGCTCCTGGTCCAGGGTATTAGTGGGTAGGCACTGGGAAGGGACAGGAATTATAGAATGCTTTCATAACATACCCCAGATAAGAAATCGACATAACTCAAAAAATTCACCCATATTTCAACACTACCTACACAAAATAAAGCTATATGAATGTGGGAAATAGATTCATGGAATATTAAAGGGCTTCAGAGCATGAAAAAAAGGAAACTCTTTCTTCATCTATTTCTGCAGACTAAGGCGTGTTTTATACTACTCCAAGAAACTCACTTAACCAATGACCAATGGTCAGAAATAAAAAAGAAAAAAATGGATAAGAGAAATAATAGCCTCTGAAGGCAAAACCAATAGCGCTGGAGTTGTGATTATCATTAAGGACCAATATCAAGACAAAATTATAGAGTCCAGAACATATAAAGAAGGTAGATGGTGCTATGTGATCTTATCAACTATCCATTATGAAAAGCCCATTATTCTTCTCAATATATATGCACCCTGTTATAATCAACATTCCTTCTTCGCTTCATTATATCCTATCTTAAATAAATATAATAATCATTACATAATCATAGGGGGGACTGGAATCTTATCAAAACCCTAAACAGGATAAATCAAGCTCACAAAGATCATGTAATAAACAAGCAGTGTTAACATTAAGCGAACTTAAATATGACTTTAGGTTATATGATCCCTTTAAATATGGTAACAAAACTCATACCCCAAATGACTATACATTTTACTCCAACTGTCACAAAATGTGGTCAAGAATAGACTTCTTTCTAATCTCGGAAACACTAACCAATCTTGATCCAACAGTAGATATACATGTCCGCTACCTATCAGACCATTCTAAAATTACATTAAAAATTCTCAAGGACTCTAGAACCAACACAGCATATAGGGGATATAACTGGTCCTTAAACCCCAACCTCTTAAATAAAAAAGAAATAGTTCAGGAAATACAGGACATACTTAAAACCTCATTAATCAAGATAATAAAACAGCAATACCCACCAGATATTGAATGGGCAGCAACTAAGGCCCAGATAAGAGGTATCTTCATCCAAAAAGCTTCATATTATAAAAAAATCCAACACAGAAAAGAACAGCTACTAGAGAGTAAAATCAAATCATTAGACCAAGATTTAATGAAAAATCATAACACACAAACTGAATTAGAACTATTGAAATGTCAGAAAGAACTTTTCTTAATCCAAAATAATAGATTATCATTTCAAGAAACTAAAATACTTGCAAAATATGCAAACCATATACAAACTCCGTCACGAGCACTAGCAAGAATTATTAACCAGTCTAAAACCCCCTCCCAAATCCACGAAATTTGCTATAAGAATAAATCCTTTACAAGAACTGAAGATATTATTAACACATTTGAAATGATATACTTACAAGTCTATGGAGAACAAAAAAACTTATCCACATATGAAAATAATTATGACTTCCTACAAAAACTTAACTTTCCGAAAATTGATGAAGAACTACAAAAAGACCAAATAAAACCAATATCTATTGAAGAAATAACAACTACAATTAAAAAACTAAAACCACATAAAGCTCCTGGTCCAGATGGCCTTATAGCGGAATTTTATAAAACATTCTACCTTATTATTGCTCAAATTCTATCACACGTTTTAAATTATATAATAAATAATACAATTAATGATATACATTTTAATGCATCCAAAACAATTTTTATTCCCAAAGAAAAATCAGATCCTCAGAACCCGGACAACTACAGACCTATATCCCTTCTAAATATAGATACTAAAATTCTGACATCTATTCTGGCCAGTAGACTGAAGAAAATATCGAACATAATTATATCCAATGAACAGTCTGGGTTTTTGGCATCCAGACAAACCAGTGATAATACTTTAACACTACATACACTAATTTCATTTGCTAACCAAAAGAAACTAAACATGTGCACACTCATTATAGATGCACAAAAGGCCTTTGATAGAGTTAATATAAAATTTTTACTACAGATCTTACCCTACTTTAATATACCCCAAAAATTCATTCTAACTCTACAAACATTATACAATAATCCGTATACAACATTATATATAAATAAAACATGCTCCAAAAGAATTCAAATCAGAAATGGTACCCGACAAGGATGCCCTCTATCACCCCTATTATTTAACATGTACCTAGAACCCCTATTCCTATATATAAAACAAAAGATATATCATAATGCCCCAATAATTTACGGTACCAAAATCACCTTATCAGCTTTCGCAGATGACCTTAACATATACTGTACAGCACCTATCTCAGACACCAAAAAAATATTATCTGCCATTGAAGACTTTGCATTAATATCAAACTATAAAATAAACCTCAATAAAACCAACATATTCCCTTTAAGAACTCCAAAACCTTTCTCACTTTTACCATTGATAGGTCAACTAAAAGCTGAAGAAAAGGTCAAATACTTAGGAATTACATACTCTACGGATAATAAAGACTTTTATCTCAATAATATTAAACAAAATTGGGAACACATTTTAGCCGATCTAAAAAGATGGAAAAATTTGAAACTACCACCACTATCAAAAGTTTTGATTATTAAAATGAATGTCTTGCCTAGACTGTTATACATTTTCAGGTCTGCACAGTTGCTAATACCCAAGAAATTTTTTAAACAAATACACATGGAATTCGCAAAATTTATTTGGGAACCAAAAAAAAGTAGAATATCTTATGATAAACTGATGACCCCGAAAAACAAAGGTGGACTAGATCTACCAAACTTTGAGATTTACTACTTAATCATAAATGCAAATAGAACTCTAAGAATCGCAACCTATGATACGCAAAGCAATAATTGGTCCCCACACTGGTTAAAGATATGTTTTAAATATATTAAAAATCTGAATATTAATCCCAAATCATTGCCCTTTTTAAACAGAGACAACACTAAAACATATAATATAATGGAACCCATCAAAAATTATATAAAATTAACGTAAAATCTCTTTAGATCAGTAAATCTTTATCAATACATGATGATTCTACAACCCTTCCATAAAAATCCTAACTTGAAAATTGATAACCAACTAATAGACCTGAAAAGATTCCCACTCATAATAAACTTATCATTACAAGATATATATCCATACATAAATTGTTCGGCTCATGAATTAAGACAGCAACTGGGTCTTCCCAAATCTTATCTATTGATCTTGAGACAGATCAAAGAAATATCTACAAATTACTTTAAAAATCTAAACACCATTAAAGAGGAATTAACAAATTGTATATTACTATGGCAAGCCCTTTTACAAAACACCAAATTTATAACATACTCATACAAATTGATAAAAGAAATCAAATATCAAAACCAGCTACTCTTAGCCAAATACTGGAAAGAAAAATTGCCACTAGTGGAAGAAAACAAAATAGCACAGGCAATTAAATTAATGACAAAATCCATTTCCCTTCAAAAGCTATCATTCACCCAACTCATGATTTACAATGATGCTTACTACACACACCTTAGCCTGCATAAATTTAACCCTACGAATTCTCCAAAGTGCCCACATTGCAAAGATGAAACTGCTGACCTTTTGCATATGTTCTGGAGCTGTAAATGTATATATAAACTTTGGAACTCACTGAAAATACAACTCCAAAAGATGGGATATCAAACAACAACGCTTACTTGGGAATTTATGGTATTACATATCCCCCCAAATAACCTATCTAAAACCCAAATTATCATCCTAATAAATATTTTTATGCTAATGAAACTTTACATAGCTACTAACTGGCTGACCCCATCTAAAACTTCATGGGAAAACTTTAGGACCTTAGCGATAAAGCACATCTTAGCCTACAAATACATATTAAATAAACAAAACAAAAAGCCCTACAACTTGAAAACATGGGAACAAATATTTAATATTATACTGACATAAAACATAGAACCTGAACTACCTCTTCAATATACACAATACAAAACATAACAATATTTGAAACTACACTTTTACAAGATATTAACCCTGGAGAAAATAACATATATATATATTTTTTTATTTTTACTCTTAAGAGAGAGTATGGAAGGATTCATGTAAATAATGTAAATAATGTAAATATGTTGTAAGAATATTGTTAGAATTTCTGTTAGATCATCAATAGTATACCTTTTGAACAAATGCTCTGTAATGAACAAAAAAAAAAGAAAAACAATAAAAAATATTATTGAAAAAAAAAAATTAAACCATGTACTTTGTGTATCTGAGGTGAACACCCTAATTATTATGCCAACCCCCCATGAGTCTTCACTGAGATTTGAATGCACACATATCCCTGAAGCATTCATACTGACCTATTGCTAAGCATTTTGAGCTAATGGTCAGCATGCTTAAACTACAACACAGTATCAGCAATCCATCTACATGTTGTGACAACAGACTCCACAGACTTCTGCATCAAAAGCAATCATGTTACCTGTTATGCTACTAACATTGTATAACTTAATGGTCTGATAAGGACATAAGATGCCAGTAATTTTTTAACACAGGAGGACACAAAATCATTCAGGGCCTAGGAAATAACAACTTGTATTTTGAAAACTAATCTGTCAATTAAAGGCAACCAGTCAAGTTCCTGAAGAATTTGAAAGACATTACAGGACCGCATGTTATTATTTTACAGCCTAGCTATAGAATTCTGGACCCTTTGAGGTTTGCTGTAATCTTTTTATGAAATTACCAAAGCCTGCATAAGAGTGACCAGATATGATGGTTGCAAGACATTTTATATAATAAAATATTTTTAAAGTATAGTAAGACTTTTTAACACTAGCTGTTCTGTTTTCCTTTTTTGCTTTTTTAAACAAGAAGCATCTATATTAACTTATTACTCATGACATAGACAACCATATATTTATGTAAATGAAAACAAACCATATTGAGATTGTTTCAGTTGCAAATGCTGTTCATCACTTATAATATATCCAGTCATTGTCATTCATCATTACAAATCACATTCAATTCTGCCTTCCCTTAAACATCATTTCACCTCCAAAACATTATTATGCATGTATTGTTCCCAAAATCCCCATTTTTTATATGTACTTTGCTCCAACCTTTTTCTAAAGATCCCAGTTACAGCTGTTTTTATCTCTGTTACTATATTCACTGCTTCTTGTGCAGTTGGTTTAGACTTTGATTTCCATTTTCTAGTAATTGCTTTTTTGGTAGCCACCAGAATTAAACTCAGCAAGGCCTTACTTTGAGTCACAGCTCAAAAAAATAATTTCCTTATTTACACCAATTTGCTCACCCAGTATTTCTGCTAGAGTAGTTTACAGGGAATTTTTAAAGTCTGCCAACTCATTATACTCTCAAAAATATGTTCCCAATTATCTCTTTCTTTCCCATCACACCTTTAATGTTTGCAATCTATCTGAGAAAACATTATTCGGAGTCTGCTTGGGGTATAACAATTCCAAGCAAAGATCCTAAATCTTCTATACTATGTTGCATATTTGAGAGCCATATATACCCCCATTGTATCTTTGTGAATTGCCTATCAAATCTCTCTTACACATCCTTTCCAACCTCCTCGGAGTAATTTTTATAGTTAGCATGCAATATTTTATTTGCCCAATTAATTATCCCTTTTTTAACAGCAGCTTCTGAATTAGATTCTACTAAAAACTCTACCAGTGCTGGTCTTTTACTTAGGATTCCCCTATTCAGCTGACTATCCGTGGTCATATCCAGATCTCATATAAGAGGAAATAAAATAAAATAAAATACATAAAAGAATAATGCAATGACAAATAGTGTGCCTTATCTCTAAGTGTTTTAAGTAGTTTAGCTTTCTTTTTATGTACAAGAGTAAAATGATGTTTCAGTACTCCATGTCATTAGATATATTTGTAATTGCTTTTGTGCATCATTTCTGTTATTTTAATCAACTCAGTTGAGGAAACATACAAGTTATGTAATTCTCGATGCCTGGTCCTAGCAGACAAATAGGAATAGACTTAGGTGGCATGTCGGATATTCTGCAATGCATAAACTAGCATGATGTCCTATGCTTTAGATCTGGATACATGCTCCAGATATATATATATATATATATATATATATATATATATATATATATATATATATATAACTGGGTTAGTCCCACTAGGCTAGTTGCCTCTTTTCAGGGAAGACCCAAGGTAGCCTTTATACTGTTAGGGGAATTATGTCCAGGATGTGGGGGAACTTCTGCTACACTTTTTAATAGGTGTCATGAGATCTTTTACATCTAACAGAGATGCCACCAGCTCAATCAGCTGGGGTCTCAGTTTAACATCTCATCTAAAGGAAGAAGCAGTGAGGAGTGCAGTGCACATCCCAAATGCTGCACTGCATTGTTAGCAATTTGAAAATGAAACCAATCACCTGGAGAGGGACTAGAAATTAAGGCATGTGAGCTACCTGTTGGGATGCTTACACTGTTGAGACACTGACACATCCTCTCTCGCAGTCCCACAAACACCCAGTAAAGGAATTCTTAGAGGTAATGCATACAAATCTCATTACTTCTGGTGATGGGGGATTACATAGTGGATCATGCACTGTAAATATACTCTGAACTATCAAGTACATTAGTAAGAAGTATGCTTTGTTTACTGACAACAGACCAGGTACATGCTGAAGAGAAGGAGCACTTAAGAATGAATCCAACCTGTCTCCTATAGTATTAGAAAGAAATGATACCCAATCAACAAATTACACTTACTGGATAGTATTTCAAATAATGCCAGTCTGTCATGCAAAATATCCTTCCACCTTATTTTACTTCCTCATTTAAAACAACTCTTAAGGAAGATTTTAGAGCACACCAAGCATCACAGATAATAGTAGGTAAACCTAAACTTGACTAGCTATGTTCTCACAAAACACATCTAAATAGGCTAGTAACCTCCCATAAGCTAACTCAACTCATCATCAAAGTAACATGACCTAACCAAAATAACACTAGTATCATTCTACGTGATATCCTTTTAACAAATATACCTGACAAACTGTGACAGCTACAGGTATTACTAAAGTTGTTAAATTAATACTGTCCAGTTCTCTCAGTCTGGTCACTTAGAAGTAATAAGGCCACTCTTCAACTAGTTCTGTCAAGAAATACCCATAATTCCCGTTCAGATATGCTATTTTCTGAACTTCACAATGTAGAATGGAGCTCCTTCTACAATTACAATGACCCTACAGCAGCACTGTCAGCACAGTACAACTTTCTACTCCCTTTGCAGGAAAACTTTACCCACTAAAAACGTTAACAATGCAATACAAACTCTGCAGCTCACTCATTCTATAAGACAACTTATAAAAAAAGAGCTTAGGCATGGACTGAGTATATAAAAGGAACCTGGTAACATAGACAAATATAAATATCATCAACTAAAGCAGGACACTAGAATAGTCACCAGGTCACATATATAGGCCAATGCAAACAATTTTGGATGGCAATGAAAAATCTGGCCCATACAACAATTTTCCCAGGGTCTAGTACTTGTCACAATCTTACCTCCTCTGAAAGATAACTTAAATACCACAAACAGCTGTCAAGCAATTGCCTCAAATATAACCCCTCCACACAAAGTCCGTCACTGTCTAACATATCAATTCAAAACAATTCTTAAGTTACATGTACAAAAGCAGGTAGAAAACATTCTTGGCAGAAACAACTCAGATGTACTCCATTCACTCCAATAAACTGAAATTAAGTAGTCACATACTTAGCAACCTCTGACTTACTTTTCCAAACTGACACTAACAGCCTGTGTTTTAGTTTTAAACATGCTCTTGTCTTATCTCCAGCAATGATCTTCTGTCCCTCTACCAGCAATGACTTCTGTTCAATTGTAAATCTGTGCCCACTAACAAAAATTCTAAAAATGTATTGTTTAAGAACAAATAGTGGATGATATTGTAAAATACAACATTCTCAGCAGTAGACAGCATGGTTTTAACTGTAACTATAGCAATCTCACAGCTATCCATAACGAAATAGGGCACCAGTGTACTAAACTGAACTAAAAATGGTTGGATCTCTATTTCAGCTAGGGCATATATTATTTTCAATACTCTTACATTCAGATTTTTTTGTGAAATCAAAACTATTCCCTCAGACACAGTGAGGTCATCAAGTTACTCAGGCTACCGTTTACTCTGACTAGCTGTGAAAGGGCATCCTCCAAAACAGCATCATCTAGCTGGAACGACATCTCTGAACAAATTAGAAAAATTGGACAAGATAAGTTGTTCAAATTATCCATTATAAAACACCTTATAATGAAAATAAATGTAGTTCCTTTATATATTCAGGCTAACAGTTGAATATTTATCCAAAAAATTCTCCTTTGACCTAAATCTTGACAAATCAAATGCTTACCTACTCAGTAGCATGGGAAATTAGGGTAGCTGAGGAAGGCAGATATCACCCTGATATCTGTTTGGCAACTACTGTGCTTCAGTTTTCTTTTCTTCTTCTTATCAGGTGTACACATTACCTTGATAGATATTACATGTCTGAAATGTATGTAGTCAACAGGTGCATGCTATAAGTGTTAGGTTAGTATTGCTGTTTCTTTGGTCCCTACATTACTATACGTTAGTTATACATAGGCTCATAGGCTCATACAACAACTTTATGTGAATACACTTGCTTATATTGTATATAGTTTGTATGTTTATTGTCATAATTATTGTTACTTTGTGAATGTTCTTTTATTGTTATAATCTTTGTTTGATGCTATTGTTGTAAGCTATGTTTGCATATAGTCTTTGCCTACATGTCCCATGTTATGAGTGAAAACAGTCCCCGGACCAGTTAACTTACCTGGTTAACAAATGTTAAGTAAATAAATAAATAAATATTTCTACAAAAAATGACAAGCTTACATGGTAGGCAGCATGGTTATGAATGGTCAGGGCATGCCTACTGGACTATCTAATTTGGAATATGTGAGAGGGTACTGGACCCCTAAAGACTGTGCTTACATACATTGGTTGAGACTGAAAGAAAGGTTACAACACAATGACCTGGAAAGGAAACTATAGGATAACGGATCATATGTATAACAGGTGTCTGGTGTTTCCACATATCGATCACTTCTATTCTGTTTTTGCCCTGTCTTATGTTGAAGAATTGTGTTAAGATACAACAATGTTCATATGTCATCTCCTTGAGTTCAGCTCCCCGATGTTGAAATCCCCAATGGCTGTTTTCACTACTGATGCTGTTTCTATGGGTGTACCAACAGAAATTATTTTGTTTTCCAAGTATTTATCTTTTCTTAATGCTTGTGTGACTATGGCATTTGGCATATATAAGTACAGGGGGAGGTTGAGGTTTTTCCCTCTACACAGAAGGTGAAAGAGGCTTATTTCTCTCCAAAAAAAGTGTTCCCCTATTTTTTCAACAGCTTGACTTCCTGATGATTTGAACTTGTTGAGCTGAATCTTCAGCCATTTGGAACTCTCCGATACATAGGTGGAAAGGGATTTAACTAAGGATATGATGAAAATCACAGATATTTCAGCACTGAGCACTCCCTAATCCTTAGTACACTTCTGAAATATAATAATGCATTTGATATGCAGCTTCACAGCAACTCCATATATTCAAGTCTTGTGTAGAAATGTATATATATATATTTGCATGCTCTTTTTTCTGCACACCAGCCTAGAGTTAAACGGGAGAAGAGGAAGTTATATTCCAGTACAGTTAGTAAGAATTAAACCACTCATTTTTTTCTTACATTTTGTTTTTTTAAAAAAGATCATTAAAAACTTAATTGAAAAATTTTCACCCAGATTATTTATTTCAAAATGTATACTAACACAGTTGACAGCTAATGATGGAAATGACATACCTTTCAAGCACAGCTCCACTACCTCCAGGCCGACATACAGATAGTCACACACACAAACACAACACATGCACACACACACACACACACACACACACACACACACACACACACACACACACACACACATGCACACACACACACAGGCACACAGACACAGACACATACACACACACACACACACACACACACACACACACACACACACACACACACACACACATACTTATTGTATTATTCTTATAGAATCATAACCATAATATTATGTCTATATCAGATGAACGAAAATTCTGTTCATCGAATACATAAATGTCAAAGCTTGACGGAAATCAAAAATGGTATTGTGGGGTCTCAGTACAGTGAGGATTAGGGTATTTGCCCTTTTCTCACTGTAGTACAATCTTGGAGTTAGAATATATATTTAGTGGGGGAATACCGATTTCGATTTCCATGACGTTTCGATCATTACATATTCGATAAACGGATTTTTCGTTCATCTGATAGAGACCACATAATATTACCCCACAAACTTGTTCACTTGAAACATGGAAGGTCTAGTTTAAATCAACTGCCCATTAAATAGTTTTAGCTTATTTTGGAAAAGTATCAATGGTGGGAGGGTGACCTAATGGTTAAGGTGTTTGCCTTACAAACACAAGGTGCAGGGTTTGAGTCTCACAAGGGATAACTGGCTAGGCTTAAAATGGCTCACAAGGGCAGTTAGCTTAGTACGAACTTATGAACTTCTAAAATTATCTGACTGGACTGCTTTTGGATTTCTGTCCAGCCACTCATTTCTGTTATCTGGTTGGGAGGGTGGCCTAATGGTTAAGGTGTTTTCCTTACAAGCACGAGGTGCAGGGTTTGAATCTCACAAGGGATAATTAACTAGGCTTAAAATGCTTCGCAAGGGGCAGTTAACTTAGTACTAATCTATGAACCTATACTGACTGAGGATGAACTTTTAATGCTGTAGAATAAAATCCTGGTCCATGTGAGGCAGAGCACCTCGCTGGCTCTGTTCAAGAGAAATCTTGACCGGTGGATGGGAGATCATAGGTTTACCCCGGGAATCATCTCTGTGTCACTGCTGGACAGAGGCACAACAAACTAATGGGCACAGTATTTTTTAACATAAGGGGTGGCGTAAGCCACAAAACTTTGGGCTAGGCTTATAAATGCCTTAGGGCAGATAGCCTAGTATAAACCTATGAACCTATGAACTTCTACAAGCAATATTCACAGACAATTTCACTTTGACTAAATCTTTAATACTTTTCAATACACCCATACCTTGCTGTGTAAAAAAAGTTAAATATTCCTTACTCTGGGCAATACTGGCAGTAGCCAGGAAAACTATAACAAGGAACTGGATATCTGAATATGAATCAGCAGAGCTCCTCGTGGTGTCTTGCAGAGTTCTACAAGCAGCAGAGAGTGAAAGAGTGACTTTCCTTTGATTTCTAAGTAATTTTCTGGCTTTCTTTTTTTGACTGTTGTATTTCGACTGTATTTCGCCTAAAAGCATTTTCATATTACTAAACTAGCTCTGCAAGTTGATCTACTGTATTTGTGTTTGCTTTTGAACTGTTTGCACTTTAAAAAGTTTGTTTTCTGCTTAATTTAACTGTTAGGCTAACACAGTTAAGTGCACTAGCCGATTTAAAGCATTTACTGTTTGTTACTGTATCTTTTTGTCTGTTTGAAACAAAAAAAAAACAAAAAAAATATCCTTGTTTTCCCGCCTTTACTGAACTAGAATAGTCCAGTCTTCAGATTTTGCTGATCTCTGGGCTGTGTCATAGTTCCTGTGTTGTCCATATCCTTATTTGAATAGGAGGAAGCTTCTTTGTTCACCAGTGGGAGTGGGGAGCACTGAGCAGCCTATTTGTCCCTAAAGGAGTGGTTCCAGCCCAGCAACTTGTAGTTTATTGGCCGTTTTGGGCCATTTCCTAGCTCTTTTCAACCCCCTGCTATAAAGCCCGCTTTAGCACACTTTTGTGCTTGTATACGACTCAGCACAGCTCCTTGTGGTGTCCTGCAGAGTTCTACAAGCAGCAGAGAGTGAAAGAGTGAATTTCCTTTGATTTATAAGTATTTTTCTGGCTTTCTTTTTTTGACTGCTGTATTTCGACTGTATTTCGCCTAAAAGCATTTTCATATTACTAAACTAGCTCTGCAAGTTGATCTACCGTGTTTGTGTTTGCTTCTGAACTATTTGCACTTTAAAAAGTTTGTTTTCTGCTTAATTTAACTGTTAGGCTAACACACTCAAGTGCGCTAGCCGATTTAAAGCATTTACTGTTTGTTACTGTATCTTTTTGTCTGTTTGAAACAAAAAACAAAAAAAACAAAAAAAATCCTTCTTTTCCCGCCTTTACTGAACTAGAATAGTCCAGTCTTCAGATTTTGCTGATCTCTGGGCTGTGTCATAGTTCCTGTGTTGTCCATATCCTTATTTGGATAGGAGGAAGCTTCTTTGCTCACCAGTGAGAGTGGGGAGCACTGAGTAGCCTATTTGTCCCTAAAGGAGTGGTTCCAGCCCAGCAACTTGTAGTTTATTGGCCGTTTTGGGCCATTTCCTAGCTCTTTTCAACCCCCTGCTATAAAGCCCGCTTTAGCATGCTTTTGCGCTTGTATACGACTCAGCACAGCTCCTCGTGGTGTTCTGCAGAGTTCTACAAGCAGCAGAGAGTGAAAGAGTGACTTTCCTTTGATTTATAAGTATTTTTCTTGCTTTCTTTTTTTGACTGCTGCGTTTTGACTGTATTTCACCTAAAAGCATTTTCATATTACTAAACTAGCTCTGCAAGTTGATCTACTGTATTTGTGTTTGCTTCTGAACTGTTTGCACTTTAAAAAGTTTGTTTTCTGCTTAATTTAACTGTTAGGCTAACACACTCAAGTGCGCTAGCCGATTTAAAGCATTTACTGTTTGTTACTGTATCTTTTTGTCTGTTTGAAACAAAAAAAAAAAAACAAAAAAAAATCCTTCTTTTCCCGCCTTTACTGAACTAGAATAGTCCAGTCTTCAGATTTTGCTGATCTCTGGGCTGTGTCATAGTTCCTGTGTTGTCCATATCCTTATTTGGATAGGAGGAAGCTTCTTTGCTCACCAGTGAGAGTGGGGAGCACTGAGTAGCCTATTTGTCCCTAAAGGAGTGGTTCCAGCCCAGCAACTTGTAGTTTATTGGCCGTTTTGGGCCATTTCCTAGCTCTTTTCAACCCCCTGCTATAAAGCCCGCTTTAGCATGCTTTTGCGCTTGTATACGACTCAGCACAGCTCCTCGTGGTGTTCTGCAGAGTTCTACAAGCAGCAGAGAGTGAAAGAGTGACTTTCCTTTGATTTATAAGTATTTTTCTGGCTTTCTTTTTTTGACTGCTGCGTTTTGACTGTATTTCGCCTAAAAGCATTTTCATATTACTAAACTAGCTCTGCAAGTTGATCTACTGTATTTGTGTTTGCTTCTGAACTGTTTACACTTTAAAAAGTTTGTTTTCTGCTTAATTTAACTGTTAGGCTAACACACTCAAGTGCGCTAGCCGATTTAAAGCATTTACTGTTTGTTACTGTATCTTTTTGTCTGTTTGAAACAAAAAACAAAACAATATCCTTGTTTTCCCGCCTTTACTGAACTAGAATAGTCCAGTCTTCAGATTTTGCTGATCTCTGGGCTGTGTCATAGTTCCTGTGTTGTCCATATCCTTATGTGGATAGGAAGAAGCTTCTTTGTTCACCAGTGGGAGTGGGGAGCACTGAGCAGCCTACTTGTCCCTAAAGAAGTGGTTCCAGCTCAGCAACTTGTAGTTTATTGGCCATTTTGGGCCATTTCCTAGCTCTTTTCAACCCCCTGCTATAAAGCCCGCTTTAGCGCGCTTTTGCGCTTGTATACGACTCAGCACAGCTCCTCGTGGTGTCCTGCAGAGTTCGACAAGCAGCAGAGAGTGAAAGAGTGACTTTCCTTTGATTTATAAGTATTTTTGTGGCTTTCTTTTTTTGACTGCTGTAGTTCGACTGTATTTCGCCTAAAACCATATTCATATTACTAAACTAGCTCTGCAAGTTGATCTACTGTATTTGTGTTTGCTTCTGAACTGTTTGCATTTTAAAAAGTTTGCTTTCTGCTTAATTTAACTGTTAGGCTAACACACTCAAGTGCGCTAGCCGATTTAAAGCATTTACTGTTTGTTACTGTAGCTTTTTGTCTGTTTGAAACAAAAAAACAAAAAAACAAAAAAAATATCCTTGTTTTCCGGCCTTTACTGAACTGGAATAGTCCAGTCTTCAGATTTTGCTGATCTCTGGACTGTGTCATAGTTCTTGTGTTGTCCATATACTTATTTGGATAGGAGGAAGCTTCTTTGCTCACCAGTGAGAGTGGGGAGCACTGAGTAGCCTATTTGTCCCTAAAGGAGTGGTTCCAGCCCAGCAACTTGTAGTTTATTGTCCGTTTTGGGCCATTTCCTAGCTCTTTTCAACCCCCTGCTATAAAGCCCGCTTTAGCATGCTTTTGCGCTTGTATACGACTCAGCACAGCTCCTCGTGGTGTCCTGCAGAGTTCTACAAGCAGCAGAGAGTGAAAGAGTGACTTTCCTTTGATTTATAAGTATTTTTCTGGCTTTCTTTTTTTGACTGCTGCTTTTCGACTGTATTTTGCCTAAAAGCATTTTCATATTACTAAACTAGCTCTGCAAATTGATCTACTGTATTTGTGTTTGCTTCTGAACTGTTTGCACTTTATAAAGTTTGTTTTCTGCTTAATTTAACTGTTAGGCTAACACATTCAAGTGCGCTAACCGATTTAAAGCATTTACTGTTTGTTACTGTATCTTTTTGTCCATTTGAAACAAAAAACAAAACAATATCCTTGTTTTCCCGCCTTTACTGAACTAGAATAGTCCAGTCTTCAGATTTTGCTGATCTCTGGGCTGTGTCATAGTTCTTGTGTTGTCCATATACTTATTTGGATAGGAGGAAGCTTCTTTGTTCACCAGTGGGAGTGGGGAGCACTGAGCAGCCTATTTGTCCCTAAAGGAGTGGTTCCAGCCCAGCAACTTGTAGTTTATTGGCCGTTTTGGGCCATTTCCTAGCTCTTTTCAACCCCCTGCTATAAAGCCCGCTTTAGCGCGCTTTTGCGCTTGTATACGACTCAGCACAGCTCCTCGTGGTGTCCTGCAGAGTTCTACAAGCAGCAGAGAGTGAAAGAGTGACTTTCCTTTGATTTATAAGTATTTTTCTGGCTTTCTTTTTTTGACTGCTGTATTTCGACTGTATTTCGCCTAAAAGCATTTTCATATTACTAAACTAGCTCTGCAAGTTGATCTACTGTATTTGTGTTTGCTTCTGAACTGTTTGCACTTTAAAAGTTTGTTTTTTGCTTAATTTAACTGTTAGGCTAACACACTCAAGTGCGCTAGCCGATTTAAAGCATTTACTGTTTGTTACTGTATCTTTTTGTCTGTTTGAAACAAAAAAAAACAAAAAAACAAAAAATATCCTTGTTTTCCCGCCTTTACTGAACTAGAATAGTCCAGTCTTCAGATTTTGCTGATCTCTGGGCTGTGTCATAGTTCCTGTGTTGTCCATATCCTTATTTGGATAGGAGGAAGCTTCTTTGTTCACCAGTGGGAGTGGGGAGCACTGAGCAGCCTATTTGTCCCTAAAGGAGTGGTTCCAGCCCAGCAACTTGTAGTTTATTGGCCGTTTTGGGCCATTTCCTAGCTCTTTTCAACCCCCCTGCTATAAAGCCCGCTTTAGCAAGCTTTTTTCGCTTGTATCGACTCAGCACAGCTCCTCGTGGTGTCCTGCAGAGTTCTACAAGCAGCAGAGAGTGAAAGAGTGACTTTCCTTTGATTTATAAGTATTTTTCTGGCTTTCTTTTTTGACTGCTGTATTTCTTGACTGTACTTCGCCTAAAAGCATTTTCATATTACTAAACTAGCTCTGCAAGTTGATCTACTGTATTTGTGTTTGCTTCTGAACTGTTTGCACTTTAAAAGGTTTGTTTTTTGCTTAATTTAACTGTTAGGCTAACACACTCAAGTGCGCTAGCCGATTTAAAGCATTTACTGTTTGTTACTGTATCTTTTTGTCTGTTTGAAACAAAAAAACGAGAAAAAAACAAAAAAAATCCTTGTTTAACCCGCCTTTACTGAACTAGAATAGTCCAGTCTTCAGATTTTGCTGATCTCTGGGCTGTGTCATAGTTCCTGTGTTGTCCATATCCTTATTTGGATAGGAGGAAGCTTCTTTGTTCACCAGTGGGAGTGGAGAGCACTGAGCAGCCTATTTGTCCCTAAAGGAGTGGTTCCAGCCCAGCAACTTGTAGTTTATTGGCCGTTTTGGGCCATTTCCTAGCTCTTTTCAACCTCCTGCTATAAAGCCCACTTTAGCATGCTTTTGCGCTTGTACATGACTCAGCACAGCTCCTCGTGGTTTCCTGCAGAGTTCTACAAGCAGCAGAGAGTGAAAGAGTGACTTTCCTTTGATTTATAAGTATTTTTCTGGCTTTCTTTTTTTGACTGCTGCGTTTCGACTGTATTTTGCCTAAAAGCATTTTCATATTACTAAACTAGCTCTGCAAGTTGATCTACTGTATTTGTGTTTGCTTCTGAACTGTTTGCACTTTAAAAAGTTTGTTTTCTGCTTAATTTAACTGTTAGGCTAACACACTCAAGTGCGCTAGCCGATTTAAAGCATTTACTGTTTGTTACTGTATCTTTTTACCTGTTTGAAACAAAAAAAAAAAAACAAAAATATCCTTGTTTTCCCACCTTTACTGAACTAGAATAGTCCAGTCTTCAGATTTTGCTGATCTCTGGGCTGTGTCATAGTTCCTGTGTTGTCCATATCCTTATTTGGATAGGAAGAAGCTTCTTTGTTCACCAGTGGGAGTGGGGAGCACTGAGCAGCCTATTTGTCCCTAAAGGAGTGGTTCCAGCCCAGCAACTTGTAGTTTATTGTCCGTTTTGGGCCATTTCCTAGCTCTTTTCAACCCCTTGCTATAAAGCCCGCTTTAGCATGCTTTTCCGCTTGTATACGACTCAGCACAGCTCCTCGTGGTGTCCTGCAGAGTTATACAAGCAGCAGAGAGTGAAAGAGTGACTTTCCTTTGATTTATAAGTATTTTTCTGGCTTTCTTTTTTGACTGCTGCGTTTCGACTGTATTTTGCCTAAAAGCATTTTCATATTACTAAACTAGCTCTGCAAATTGATCTACTGTATTTGTGTTTGCTTCTGAACTGTTTGCACTTTAAAAAGTTTGTTTTCTGCTTAATTTAACTGTTAGGCTAACACACTCAAGTGCGCTAGCCGATTTAAAGCATTTACTGTTTGTTACTGTATCTTTTTGCCCGTTTGAAATAAAAAAACAAAACAATATCCTTGTTTTCCTGCCTTTACTGAACTAGAATAGTCCAGTCTTCAGATTTTGCTGATCTCTGGGCTGTGTCATAGTTCCTGTGTTGTCCATATACTTATTTGGATAGGAGGAAGCTTCTTTGTTCACCAGTGGGAGTGGGGAGCACTGAGCAGCCTATTTGTCCCTAAAGGAGTGGTTCCAGCCCAGCAACTTGTAGTTTATTGGCCGTTTTGGACCATTTCCTAGCTCTTTTCAACCTCCTGCTATAAAGCCCGCTTTAGCGTGCTTTTGCACTTGTATACGACTCAGCACAGCTCCTCGTGGTGTCCTGCAGAGTTCTACAAGCAGCAGAGAGTGAAAGAGTGACTTTCCTTTGATTTATAAGTATTTTTCTGGCTTTCTTTTTTTGATTGCTGTAGTTCGGCTGTATTTCGCCTAAAAGCATTTTCATATTACTAAACTAGCTCTGCAAGTTGATCTACTGTATTTGTGTTTGCTTCTGAACTGTTTGCACTTTAAAAAGTTTGTTTTCTGCTTAATTTACCTGTTAGGCTAACACACTCAAGTGCGCTAGCTGATTTAAAGCATTTACTGTTTGTTACTGTATCTTTTTGTTTGTTTGAAACAAAAAAAAAACAAAAAAAAATCCTTGTTTTCCCGCCTTTACTGAACTAGAATAGTCCAGTCTTCAGATTTTGCTGATCTCTGGGCTGTGTCATAGTTCCTGTGTTGTCCATATCCTTATTTGGATAGGAGGAAGCTTCTTTGTTCACCAGTGGGAGTGGGGAGCACTGAGCAGCCTATTTGTCCCTAAAGGAGTGGTTCCAGCCCAGCAACTTGTAGTTTATTGGCCGTTTTGGGCCATTTCCTAGCTCTTTTCAACCTCCTGCTATAAAGCCCGCTTTAGCGTGCTTTTGCACTTGTATATGACTCAGCACAGCTCCTCGTGGTGTCCTGCAGAGTTCTACAAGCAGCAGAGAGTGAAAGAGTGACTTTCCTTTGATTTATAAGTATTTTTCTGGCTTTCTTTCTTTGACTGCTGTAGTTCGACTGTATTTCGCCTAAAAGCATTTTCATATTACTAAACTAGCTCTGCAAGTTGATCTACTGTATTTGTGTTTGCTTCTGAACTGTTTGCACTTTAAAACGTTTGTTTTTTGCTTAATTTAACTGTTAGGCTAACACACTCAAGTGCGCTAGCTGATTTAAAGCATTTACTGTTTGTTACTGTATCTTTTGTTTGTTTGAAACAAAATCAAAAAAAATCCTTGTTTTCCCGCTTTTACTGAACTAGAATAGTCCAGTCTTCAAATTTTGCTTATCTCTGGGCTGTGTCATAGTTCCTGTGTTGTCCATATCCTTATTTGGATAGGAGGAAGCTTCTTTGTTCACCAGTGGGAGTGGGGAGCACTGAGCAGCCTATTTGTCCCTAAAAGAGTGGTTCCAGCCCAGCAACTTGTAGTTATTGGCCGTTTTGGGCCATTTCCTAGCTCTTTCGAACCCCCTGTATAAAGCCCACTTTAGCATGCTTTTGCGCTTGTATACGACTCAGCACAGCTCCTCATGGTGTCCTGCAGAGTTCTACAAGCAGCAGAGAGTGGAACAGTGACTTTCCTTTGATTTATAAGTATTTGTCTGGCTTTCTATTTTTTGACTGCTGTATTTCGACTGTATTTTGCCTAAAAGCATTTTCATATTACTAAACTAGCTCTGCAAGTTGATCTACTGTATTTGTGTTTGCCTCTGAACTGTTTGCACTTTAAAAAGTTTGTTTTCTGCTTAATTTACCTGTTAGGCTAACACACTCAAGTCGCTAGCTGATTTAAAGCATTTACTGTTTGTTACTGTATCTTTTGTTTGTTTGAAACAAAAAAAAAACAAAAAAAAATCCTTGTTTTCCCGCCTTTACTGAACTAGAATAGTCCAGTCTTCAGATTTTGCTGATCTCTGGGCTGTGTCATAGTTCCTGTGTTGTCCATATCCTTATTTGGATAGGAGGAAGCTTCTTTGTTCACCAGTGGGAGTGGGGAGCACTGAGCAGCCTATTTGTCCCTAAAGGAGTGGTTCCAGCCCAGCAACTTGTAGTTTATTGGCCGTTTTGGGCCATTTCCTAGCTCTTTTCAACCCCCTGCTATAAAGCCCGCTTTAGCGTGCTTTTGCACTTGTATATGACTCAGCACAGCTCCTCGTGGTGTCCTGCAGAGTTCTACAAGCAGCAGAGAGTGAAAGAGTGACTTTCCTTTGATTTATAAGTATTTTTCTGGCTTTCTTTTTTTGACTGCTGTAGTTCGCTGTATTTCGCCTAAAAGCATTTTCATATTACTAAACTAGCTCTGCAAGTTGATCTACTGTATTTGTGTTTGCTTCTGAACTGTTTGCACTTTAAAAAGTTTGTTTTCAGCTTAATTTAACTGTTAGGCTAACACACTCAAGTGCGCTAGCTGATTTAAAGCATTTACTGTTTGTTATTGTAACATTTTGTCTGTTTGAAACAAAAAAAAAAAAAAATCCTTGTTTTCCTGCCTTTACTGAACTAGAATAGTCCAGTCTTCAGATTTTGCTGATCTCTGGGCTGTGTCATAGTTCCTGTGTTGTCCATATCCTTATTTGGATAGGAGGAAGCTTCTTTGTTCACCAGTGGGAGTGGGGAGCACTGAGCAGCCTATTTGTCCCTAAAGGAGTGGTTCCAGCCCAGCAACTTGTAGTTTATTGGCCGTTTTGGACCATTTCCTAGCTCTTTTCAACCTCCTGCTATAAAGCCCGCTTTAGCGTGCTTTTGCACTTGTATATGACTCAGCACACCTCCTCGTGGTGTCCTGCAGAGTTCTACAAGCAGCAGAGAGTGAAAGAGTGACTTTCCTTTGATTTATAAGTATTTTTCTGGCTTTCTTTTTTTGATTGCTGTAGTTCGGCTGTATTTCGCCTAAAAGCATTTTCATATTACTAAACTAGCTCTGCAAGTTGATCTACTGTATTTGTGTTTGCTTCTGAACTGTTTGCACTTTAAAAAGTTTGTTTTCTGCTTAATTTACCTGTTAGGCTAACACACTCAAGTGCGCTAGCTGATTTAAAGCATTTACTGTTTGTTACTGTATCTTTTTGTTTGTTTGAAACAAAAAAAAAAAAAAAATCCTTGTTTTCCCGCCTTTACTGAACTAGAATAGTCCAGTCTTCAGATTTTGCTGATCTCTGGGCTGTGTCATAGTTCCTGTGTTGTCCATATCCTTATTTGGATAGGAGGAAGCTTCTTTGTTCACCAGTGGGAGTGGGGAGCACTGAGCAGCCTATTTGTCCCTAAAGGAGTGGTTCCAGCCCAGCAACTTGTAGTTTATTGGCCGTTTTGGGCCATTTCCTAGCTCTTTTCAACCTCCTGCTATAAAGCCCACTTTAGCACACTTTTGCGCTTGTATACGACTCAGCACAGCTCCTCATGGTGTCCTGCAGAGTTCTACAAGCAGCAGAGAGTGAAAGAGTGACTTTCCTTTGATTTATAAGTATTTTTCTGGCTTTCTTTTTTTGATTGCTGTAGTTCGGCTGTATTTCGCCTAAAAGCATTTTCATATTACTAAACTAGCTCTGCAAGTTGATCTACTGTATTTCTGTTTGCCTCTGAACTGTTTGCACTTTAAAAAGTTTGTTTTCTGCTTAATTTAACTGTTAGGCTGACACACTCAAGTGCGCTAGCCGATTTAAAGCATTTTCTGTTTGTTACTGTATCTTTTTGTCTGTTTGAAAGAAAAAAAAACAAAAAAACAAAAAAACAAAAAAAAATCCTTGTTTTCCCACTTTTACTGAACTAGAATAGTCCAGTCTTCAGATTTTGCTGATCTCTGGGCTGTGTCATAGTTCCTGTGTTGTCCATATCCTTATTTGGATAGGAGGAAGCTTCTTTGTTCACCAGTGGGAGTGGGGAGCACTGAGCAGCCTATTTGTCCCTAAAGTAGTCGTTCCAGCCCAGCAACTTGTCGTTTATTGGCCGTTTTGGGCCATTTCCTATCTCTTTTCAACCCCTGCTATAAAGCCCGCTTTAGCGCGAATTTGCACGAAGTTGCTCATAGAGAAGCATCGGGCAGCACCAGTTAATCAAGTTTAAACTATTTCTGGCTCCGCAAAGTCTGCTCTTCAATTTTTCCCTTAGAACTTTTCTACTTGCAACCTAAACAGTCTATTCTCTATCTGAAAAGCCCAGCACTTACTGCTAAAGCATTTTTATACAGATAAAGCACTCAAACAAAAAGGAAGTACTTCAGTCACCTAAATCCTCTTGAGTGCCCATTTCCCTATAGGTCCTTTCTGACTCAGTTACACAGCAATCCTATACATTATTCTAGCATGTCAAAGGGTCAGTTGCTGGTGTCCTCTCCTGTTCAGCCGGTGAATCTGGGAATCTTGAGGCAATATTACAACTGCCTCATGTACACAGACAGCCCTCTCCTCCTCTCAACAAATACAAATATATGTGAGAGATGCAACTATATAGCCAAACTGGAGGCTGAGCTCTCTCAACTCAGTACTGGCAAAACCAATCAGGAGGAGAAGGTAACCACGCACACCACAATCCCAGTCTCACATAGACCTATCACAACTGCAAACCATACACATAAACACACAAAAACATACTCGGAGGCTCTAATTAAAAATCTACCAAAACAACAGAGGCCTCCAAAGCAGACACCCAAGCGACCACTACCTCAAGACATAGCACATGCAACACATAGTTCACAAAGTCAGTGTGCTAAACAGTCACAGTCTTTAAGGCCAAACAACATGCCAGATACACTTGTAATAGGTGACTCCATAGTCAGACACACTGATGTCCCGCTCACCAGACTGAACAAGGAAAAGGTTACAGTAAGCTGCCTGTCGAGCGCTAGAATCCGCCACATAACACAAGCACTCAGGTCACTCCAAAGCAAGTACAAATATGACTCAGTCATTGTCCATGCCAGTGTGAATGACCTGAGATGTACCTCCCTGGACTACATTAAAGAGACATAGAGGAGCTCTCTGATTATGTAGCCCAGGCCGGTATGACCCTGGCCCTGAGCAGCATCTTACCCTCACCAAGAATGATGCCACAGTACATAGACAAAATGATCAGCTTTAACAATTGGCTTAATTACTGGTGTCATTCTAAGGGGATCCAATATCTGTCCGCTTGGGATGACATGCTTGACAAGCCAAGCTGCTTCGCAAGGGACGGCTTGCACCTGTCACCCCTGGGCTTTCGGATATTGGCCAAGGCTCTTACCACCCCCATAGTGCCTTTTTTAGGCAAGGCTCAAAAGACAAACCCACCTCCCTAGAAAACACAAGTGAAAAAAAACTAAGGGTAATGCTGCTCAATGCCAGAAGTCTAAACCTCAAGATGCATGCTCTCGAAGCCCTCCTCAGTATGGAGAACATCGATGTCTGTGCAGTGACTGAAACCTGGTTCAAGGCTCCTGAGAGCACCCCAGCACTACCAGGTTATACGTCATATCATGCTTTCCGGCTCCAAAACTTGGACCGAACCACAAAAGGAGTATCCATATTCATCAAAGATACCCACACCTCCAGGTTAGTGGTAACGCATGAAGCATCGGAGACAAAGCCGAATTGGGTAGGATCCAATGTCTGTAGGTCCCCAATGTCTTTGTACTCTTTGGGTACGTATCCTGTAGTAAGGCTAAGATTAAACAGCAGCCTTATGTGTGGGTTTAGTTCCTCTTGGAGTTCATGTAGCACACAGCCCGGGACACCGTCCGGTCCCATTGATGTTGTGTTGAGACCACCTTCTCAAACTCAGGAACCCCACTCAGCCTTCCTGAAGACACTGGAAAGTATGAACATCTCTCCAAATACCATCATATTGGGAGACTTCAACTACCCAAATATAGACTGGGAACATTACTCAAGCCCCAACACCCTAGCCCAAAGGTTCCTAGAACTCATAAACTCAAATGCGATGGAACAACTAGTCACCACTCCCACAAGAGGAGATAATATACTAGACCTGATCATCACAAACATGGGGACAAAATGCTCCACACTGGAAGTATACCCCTCATTGGTGAGATCAGACCATAAATTAATCTCACTGGAAATCCACATCCCGCCCCCACCCCCTGCGCAAAAGACCACGGTGAAGAATTTCTCAAAAGCCGACTTCACACTTCTTAAGACTCGAGTGGTATCCTTCAAGGCCCCTGGGCCAGTGGAAACCACAACCCACACCGCTGAATCCTTTATAAATGCCTTCTACGGACACCTTCAAGAATGCATGGATCATGCAATCCCTAATAAAACCAAGACCCATTCCCACAAAGGCAGGCATCCTGTCTGGTGGACCCCAGCCATTAACAAACTTTACAACAGGAGGAGGAAGCTACTACATGACAGAGCAAAATGCCTAAAAGGGAAGGCATCTCTGATCAGTACTAGCAAAAAACTACGATCACTCATGAGATCATCCAAGGCCAACTTTGAGAGAAAAATCGCAAAAGACAATCACAAGGTCTTCTTTAGCTATGTTAGAAACCTGGGTGGAAACTCCCAGATATGCTCAGAGTTAGTCCAAAATGACACAAAATACACTGAACCCACAGACATTGCCAACATTCTGGCAGACAGGTTCAGTGCAAATTTCTCTGCCCCCCCCCCCAAAAGGAGCAATATCTATCCCAGCAGAGTGTAGCCTCCCTAACATCTCAGATGCCCAGGTGAGAGCCGCCCTCTCCAAAGCTAAAAACACAGCATCAATGGGACCGGACGGTGTCCTGGGCTGCATGCTACATGAACTCCAAGAGGAACTAAACCCGCACATAAGGCTGCTGTTTAATCTTAGCCTTACTACAGGATACGTACCCAAAGAGTGGCGTACAGCAACAGTGGTCCCACTCCACAATGGAGGTGCTTCTACAGACCCTGGAATTTACCGCCCCATAAGCTTGACGAGCCTGGTCTGCAAAGCTATGGAAAGGATCATTATGGAACTCATAAACAAAGACATTGGGGACCTACAGACATTGTATCCTACCCAATTCGGCTTTGTCAAGGGCAGATCCTGCCTTTTGAACCTGGTCGACTTTTTTGAAACAGTCACTAAGGCCATTGATGAGGGTAAGGCAGTTCACACAGCCTGCCTTGACCTTGCAAAAGCCTTCGACACAATACCCCACTCGGGCATCATAGACAAACTCACCAGCTTAAATGTAAACCCATATGTCACAAGATGGGTTGCAAACTGGCTCAAGGACAAAACCCACAAGGTCAGAATTGCTGGAGCCATGTCAGACTCTAAGCCAATCACAAGCGGTGTCCCACAGGGCTCAGACCTGGGACCCCTCTTGTTCGGCATTTATTTTTCCGAGGTGCAAGCAAACATAGGAGGATTGTGGCTGACAAAGTTCGCAGATGACTGCAAACTGGGTGCCATAACTGATACTCCAGCGGACACAAGCATCCTTCAGAAAGGCCTCATAGAAATGGATAACTGGTGCCAGAGCCATGGCCTTAAACTGAACGCCAAAAAATGTATAGTCATACCCTTTGGGAAAAACAAGTTACCCACAAATTACCACATAGGTGGTAATCCATTAAGTACGGAAGAGGTAATCAGGGACCTAGGGACCAAAGTTGACAGTAACCTCTCATTTGACACTCACATTGCCAAGGTGGTTAGGAAGACCTTCTATATTGCCCACCTTATCATGAAGGGATTCACATCTAGATCAAGAGAGGTCATTGTGCCCCTGTACTCTTCTCTTATCAGGCCCATGATTGAGTACAATGCCCCATTTGGGATGTATCTTACCCGACACCTGCAGCAGTTAGAAAGACCCCAAAAGTTCCTCACCAAGAGGATAAAGGGTCTCAGACATATGTCATATGCTGCCCGGCTGAAGAAACTTCAGCTCTATTCAGTCGCATACCGCCTACTCAGAGGTGATCTATGCCTGACATACAAGGCCATGTCCAATCTGGAATTAATGGACATGCTCCACCTCAGAAAATCCAAATCCGTCAGAGCCATGAGAGCAAGAGATTTGAACCTCAACACAGAAATAAATAGGACGTGCTGGAGAGACAGATTCATAACCCAGAGGCTCCTTACACTCTGGAACAGAATCCCAGTCCATGTTAGGCAGAGCCCCTCACTAACTCTGTTCAAGAGAAATCTTGACGAGTGGATGGGAGATCGTAGGTTTACCCCGGGGGTCATCTCTATGTCACTGCTAGACAGAGGCACAGTAAACTAAACCCTAAATGGGCATAGTATTCTCATCCCAAGGGGGTGGCGAAAGCCACACACACTCTGCCTAGGCTTATAAATGCCCTAAGGCAGATAGCCTAGTATGAACCTATGAACCTATGAATCCTTTCCATCTTATAATGATTTTAAGGAAATTCTAATGGAAGTTTGCCAATTATAGATTGCAACTATCATTTATGGGTCAATTTACAGAATCTGTTGAAAAGAGATTGATAATGATATCATATAAATTAAAATTCAGCCTCTTTATGTGTTATATATATGGAAAAATCAAACACTAGTCATTCCAATAATAATCAGTGGATGTCTTTGTAAATGTTATTTGAATGTCTATGTGAACACCTTTTGAATTGCAAATTTTTTGTGTTAAAAGACCATGTAAAGGTCTATATATATTTAATTAAAATCAATAAAATTGTTTAAAAAAAAGGTTTTAGCTGTTGCAATTAAAAAAGTGAATGGATTTAAATATATTTCAATTAATTTGTGGAATACAGACAACAATGAGATAATTATATAAGGCATGAATAAGCATCAACTTCCAGAGGACGTCCAGCAGCTGCTGAATGAATAAAACCCCACAGACGGTACACTGTCTCAGATACAGTCTATAATGAAAAGGGAACAAAAGTCCACCCTGGAAGAAATACGAAGAGCACTAAGGAAAATGAAGTCAGGGAAAGCAGATGAAGTCATGGCAGATATGATTAAGATGTTGGGTGAGTTAGGGGAGAAGTGGGTCTTGAAGATACTCATAACAGTATGGAGAGAAAGGGGCATCCCAGGTGACTAGAAAATAAGCATACTGGTGCCACAATACAGTATACAAGAACAAAGGGGTCATTCACAACTGTGGGCAGTATAGATATAGTATAGTATATTCATATCTGTATCTATGTTGTTGTTGTTGTTGTTGTGTCTTTTGGCTTTTCCCGGTTAGGGGTCGCCACAGCGGAACTCCGGTCCGCTAATGATTGGCAGTAGATTTTTACGTGCTGAGTTGCCGGCCCTGATGCACAACCTTCAACAAAGGTACGCCCATTCACGCATGTCTCCACACAGAAGATGCTCTAGCTGAGAATCGAACAGGACAATGTCTTACTGTGAGGTGACAATGCTACAGCAGCAACACCACCACCATTTATATCTAAAGCGAGAGACATGCACACACACACACACAGAGTGTATGAGTGCGTGTTTGTTTGTATACCATACATTTTTCAGTGATGCATGAGCAGTGTGTGCTGAGTGGCCAAATTGGCCAAAGCACATAATTCATAGATGTCTGACTCCTGTTTGTTGCTCAGCGAAGCTCCCTGTAGTCAGCAGCGGTTTTGTACACAAAATACCCAGAAACACATTTGAAATGTTGCTGTACGTAAGCTGTTTCCAAGAGTCATTTATCCCTCTTCATTTTGCAGTTAAATAAAATCTTACTCTTCTGCATGGTCAGCTGCACGTGCCCCCATGGATACCTCTACAATGTCAGATAGCTAGGGGCAGTGGCAGAGTGAGTGATGGAAGGCTGTACTAAACCACAATCATGACATATTCGCAAGACCTTCATGTATTTTATGAACCAGTGGCTATGATTTAATATGAGTAATATGGCTTAGTAGTAGCTTTCATTAAGCTGCACCAGTGAGCCTCTAAATCTGACCTTGATCCATTAACTATGAAATTTAAAAGTTAACTAAGTGGTTAGTCTATATTATAGGTGTACAAAATAAGCTGAAGTGATTGGTCTCGTTTGCTGGTAACCCTTAATTTGGTTTGGATACTTTCTTAAGTGACATGCATAATGTGAAGCTAAAAGGGATTTAATGAATTATGATTGTGCGTAGATGATGAAATAACATGAATAAATGCATAACAGTGGCTACACCACAGTACCAAATCTTTCGTATCTTCAGGCTCAATAATTCAGTTGATTTGACTTAGCTAACTTTTAACAGCAAATGTGAAGAGCAGACAAGACAGTTAGAAGTACCTGATAACCCTGATGACTTGATGACACTTAAGAAGTAAAAAGTATTGCATAAGATGTAGTGAGCAACTTTCTTCAAAGCCTGCCAAATGGTACACCTCCTTTTTACTGGATATCCTGCAGGGCAGGAGGAGGAATAAACACTACTGGCTATATTTGAATTAATCCATGCTGCAGTATATAACACTGTTAGCGATTCTACAATAGCATCATTTTCTTTGATCCCAGAAAGACCAGAAAGAGATCAGAAGGTTGTGCTTTCTAATCCTAAAGCAGATGCTCAGATTCATTTTTCTGCCACTGACATTTTGGTGCAGTAAAAGGAGGGTGTTCAACTTCTGAGGTACCATCCCCTTACAGCAAATCAATACCAAAATTCAGTTCAGCAGAGCTTCTTATTGGTTTCCTGAAAATAAACAATTATAAACAAATAAATATTACTGTCCTTTATATCCCTCTTGGTGACAATACAGCTATACTGGAAGATATCCTACATTGGCTATCCATAGCATTTCAAGGATTTTATAATGTGGCTAGCATGGGGTTCTTAATATTTAATTGAATGTAATTGTGAGTAACCAATGAATATTTTGCCAGTTATAACAAGTTTCAATTAGTGGGCGTATTTAAATGAATTATGTTGGTGGTAATGCATTCTGATGAAGTTCCCTGTGAGGAATGAAAAAGCTCAATTTTTATCATTAAAAGTTTTACGGTGTTGGATTACTAGCATTTTTTGGCTATTATTTGGTACTGACTATACAAGCAAATTATTAGTGCCTTTATTGGGTCCAGTGTGCCTGCTGTGTTTTTCTACAGGATTCTAGGTTTGTTTTTAACCTCACCTTTCACCAGATTGTTTATTGGTGTGGTTATCCATAGCATTTACACAAGAAAAAAATGTTACTAGGTTATGTGAATGTCAGTTGATTGAACATAAACTCTAACATCCCTACATGTAACATGAACTTATATATGGTTTCACACAAATAATTAATAGCTCCACACATTATAGTACAACATCAAATTCTCTATTAGACTGGATCCTAGTATAAGACCGTAGCAAATACTCCATCACAGGTAAAATGTCAGACTCTCAGTGATCATCTCCTAATCTATATGACTAGACATATCACACATCCAGTTAAACAGCATATTTATAAAACAACATGTAACCTTTCTAAGTTTAAACCAGAAATGTTCATTACTATGTATTCATCTATTAACTGGAACTTCCTAAAAATCCTCCCTTTAGATGATGCTGTAATTGAATCAATTACAACTTTTCTAAATATACTAAATAGCCTTGCACCTCCTAGAAGGAAGAGAATGAAAACAAATAATACAAGTTGGCTATTCAAAAATATTAGAATGTTAATTCAGGATAGAGAAAAAGCATGGAAAGAATGGAAAAATATGAAACACCTCGATATCGTGAAAATTTCAGAATGCTTCATAATCATACTTAAAAGCAAATAAATGAAGACAAAAACTATACTATAATAACTAAAGGAATAATACCAAACACGGGCATAACTAATTTTAAAGAAATCTTACATCCCTGCCAAAAATTCAACCCAAACCCCTCTCCTGATAATTCATCACTGGGAACTGCAATACAGTTCAACTCTTATTTTATAGATAGTGTAGCATCTCTGACTAAGGATTCCTCAGCATCTAATCCCAACCATGCCCAACAGCCACATATTAACACATTCACTTTCACCTTCAAACCTTTGCCCACATCGTATATAAAACTATACTTAAACTTAAACTGTACTCTACTTCAGCTGATGACCTTCCAAGTGAATACCTATGAATAGCAGGAGTAGCATTGCCTATCCTGTCTCAATCCTTATAAATAGGGCAGTCAAGGAATCTCACATTCCCTCTCTCTGGAAAAAGCCACACACTAGTGTATAATGCTGCAAGCTGGTTTTATTTTTTAGTTGACCTAGTGTTGTTATAGTATTGCTTGAAATATACCTCTTTCTTTTTGTCTTCCCCTAGTCTTCCAACATTATTTCGTTAAATGGATAAATTCCTGGAATTCGACAAAAGTAAGATATAAACCACGACAAGTGCTGTGAATGAAACCAGGAAAATAGGATTCTTGCACCAAACGATACTCTTTTATTCTAAAACCACAAATAAAGATGTTGAGCGCTTTCATCAATGTACAAATGACTTCCTCAGAACACAATGTGAGAAAAACCAGTTCCCTTATAAATACAAAAAAACCGCCCTTTACACTCATTATTCAATTAAAAACTAACAGCTGGTAACATTTAGTAATTTGATGCCTCTTTTCTCAATGCAACATACTACACTGACAAAAAACTTTTAATACATCCCAAATACTAATATTAAGAATAATAAAAACAGTAAATAAACATCAATATTAAAAGTGAATAATAAAAAAACACATGATCCAATTACTAAGCATAACAATACTAACAATAAATATATACAAAGTGAATGGTGGTAAAAAACAAAAAATATCCTAATTTATACTAAACTAACAAGCTTATTAAATCATGATTAAAACATATAACAAATGTATATCATGAACAACATTTGGGTAAATGAAACAAGATAAAATGAAAACAATAATACTTGTTTCAAATGAATTTATGCTGAAAATGTGCAAAATATATGCAATCTATCTAACAAGAACACCCTATCTCTTGTCACTTGATGGTATACTCATCCATGTATATGAAATATAAACTAGTAATATTGAATTAAACTCTAACTAGTGGCTTGGTGGGAATCACTTCATTAAGTCCAGGCGATATGCCTGCATTTAGTTTTATCTGCCACCTAATTTCCTTTTCACTCAATATTGCCCTAATATTTCCCCCTCTGGGGTTGTATGGTATCACTTCTAAGATGGCAAATTTGAAGTTCTTACAATTATGGCTATTGATAAGATGACGAGATAAGGCATTGTTCATATCGTGTTTTCTAATGCAATACGTATGATCGTATATCCTGTTCTTCAGACAACGGTCTGTTTTCCCAACGTAATAATTATTGCATGTGTCACATATAGCCAAGTAAACTAAATGTTGTGACAAACAATTCCCAGGACTAAACCACACCTTACTTCTTAAATTATTGTTTAATGTGATAGTAAATTCTTCAAAAATATACCTACAATAATTACAACGTCCACATTTTGTAGTACCCCCTTTGGGTATCTTTTCTTTCATTGAATAACTAGATTTAACTTCTATAATTCTCTTAATATTATTTCCAGTTTTGTATACAAAATGTGGTCTAGGTGGTACTTTATCTTTGATAGTAATATCACTAGTAAGTATGTTCCAATTAGAAGTAATGATGTTTTTTACTTCTTTAGTATGCCTCCCATATTTCAATATATATGCTTTAACATAATTATCATTGTTGTTATTGTTGTTATTATTAACAATATTGTCTCTCTCTCTGTTGTTCTGCTAATTTCGTTGCTGATACCCAGCCTCCTACACAAAATCTTAGTCCCTCACAAGACCGACGTCCGAACTACTCTTAAAAGGAACTCCACCCATCTTTATTTGTAACAAAGTATGTTATAAATGTTATATGTTATAAATTAGGTTATACATTAGGTTACTAAAATGTTTTAACTGCTCAGCTTTATTATCATTCAGTGGCCCATATCCCCTGCCTAGCAAACCCCTTTAGTTTCCCCGGTTTTATTTTCTGATTAAATCCAAATGTCTTACTTCACACTCTCATGGGTTCCTTGCTGTTTTATTATTGGCTTGCTTTTCAAATTTTTTTCTCACTATTGACTGGCTTTTTTCATTCCAGTTTTAGGTATAGCATCTTTAAAATTAGAACTTATAAACCATTTTCTAAGTCTTTTAACCTTTTCCTTGCTAGACCCCATTTGTAGGGTTTTTTTTAGTAAATAAGCTTATTGTCCTCTGACTATTTTCTTGGCAACTTTACCTGCTTACTGGCTCCTCTCCAGTCTTTTTTCTCAACATTGGAGATAGTTTTCTAACAAAATAGCTTGCTGAGACTTGTGCAAACCTGCTCTGTTTGCCCTCATTTAGCTCGGGCTTACTCCACTCCCCTACCCTCCCCCATTCCCATACACCCCTGCATATTCTAAATTTATAGTTAACCCCCGTTGCAAAGACCCTCCCTTCATCCTCCCATTACCCAATAATCACATTTCCCGGCACCATATACACATGCCCCTCCTCTTTTTAAATCTTATCCTCTTACCTCAGACCCCAATCTCATTTTTCTACCTAACACAATAGAACAACTCAGCATTCCCCTCTGACCACTCTGATTGACATATTCTCACTTCTCTATACCACCCTCTCACTAACTATATTATACACTCTCACTTTTCTACACCATCTTCTCACTAACTATACTATACACCCCCCATATTCATCACTCTCCCTTCTACTATGTCATCACATCTTCTTTTTTCTCTCTTCACTATCTACTGCTTCTCATATATATCTTAATAAAATCTGCCCCACTATAAACAATTTCACTTCCCTCATCACTTACAAAACGCACATACAAGACAATAGCATGCTACTATACCTCCTCTTAATGCCCATCTTAGTCCTCCTCTCTGGGTTATCATCTTATCACACTATCCTACTATACACTCCAATATCACCCACACTTACCCACAATGTATCTCCCTGCTATACAACCCCACACTTCCCTGTCTCCTGCCTCCCTTTTTAATATCTCCTACATTCAGTTTCATAAACTAAAACATTTCAACCTTCTTCACTTCTCTCCCAAACACAGGCTCAAATCCACTACCTACTTTTCTTTTTTCGCCAAACTAACAATAGTCCCTACTAAACTCTTACTAGATGGGGACATCCACCCAAATCCAGGTCCATCCCCTCCCACCAACACTGCCATCTCTGCATGCCCACAAGACACCAACTCTTCTCCTCTCCACCCAAATACATATCACTCTATTCTATAAACCTACAAAGTCTTCCAAACAAAATAACAGAATTTCATGCTTTGGTTGTCCACCACTCTCCCCACATCTTAACTCTCTCAGAAACTTGGCTAAAACTGCATATTACAAACTTTGAAATTCTACCTACCAGATATAACATTTTCTGGCAAGATAGACATTTCTAGAAAAGGAGGTGTTACCATCCTATACTCAGAACAGCTTAACCACCCACCATCTCCTTATCACTCTCAGACTTCTCCCCAGCAGAACTTGTCTTTCTTAACTGTCATTTTAATCCACATAAAAAAACTGACTATAGTTTCTTTCTAAATATCTGCTGGCAACAAGATTTCAATTTTTGAAAATATCTTATCCTGGATCTCCCAACATATATCTTATGAGACAATAATGCTAGGTGATGTTAATATTGATTGGAATAAGGTGTCCCTCAACTTCCCCAGTTCCACTATTAACCTATTTGGCTTCAGTCAACTTTTTGTTTCTTTTCCCACTCGCATATACTAAAACTCAAGCTCTATACTTGATTGGATCTTAACTTCCAGCCCCAGTCAGTATCACAATCCCACCACTTTACCAGACTTTACCAGACACATTAAATGATCACCTCCCTATTTTGAAACTAAGACTACCTTCTCAACCTCCTAAAACCCTTTCTATAGAAAGTGCGGTAACCTGTCCATATTCAGTGCAGAAACTTTCAACAACCACCTCTTCCTGATCAACTGGTCTCACCTGTATAACTTTCCTCTTAATGATGCTGTTCCTGAATTTAACACAAATTTCCTAAACAGGCTAAATGCCCTAGCTCCCATAAGGAAATAAGGATCAAACCAAATCCTAAAGATACCCTTCATGAAACTTAGCGACAAAACATGGAAACAATGGTCTAAACCAGAATCTCCTTCTCGCCTCCTTAAATATAAAGAGCTCAGAAACATCACTAAAAACTTATTATTCAGGACAAAACAAAATTCTTTCAAGAAGCCCAATCCACCCAGTTTTCTAATCCCAAACAATTCTGGCACACTATGAACAGTATACTCCATCCTGGTAAACCCGCTACCCCAACCCCTTCCCTGATGACAATACTCATCTTGAAACTGCCACTCTTCTAAACAACTACTTTATAGACTCTATCAGAAAACTAACCCTCCCAGACAACAACCAAAAACTACCTCTAACCCCCTCAACCAGCCACCCCCAATCAGCCTTCTCCCTGAAATCTGTTTCCACTGCCTATATCAAATCCCTTCTGCTAAAACTGAAACCTCGCTCACCCTCTTTTGACAACCCCCCCCCCCACAATTTCTTAAACTTGCTGCCAACTCTATAGCATATCCCATCTACATTCTTATTAACCATTCTATCAAAGAATTCTCAGTCCCTGAGATCTGGAAATCCTTCTATACAACTGCACTTCACAAGGGACATACCTTCACTGAACCTACCAATTACTGACCAATAGCCATCCTCTACCCTCTATTAAAAATTATTCAGAAATTAATTTATAGGCAATGTCTGACCTATTTACATCATGAAAACCTCCTTATCCCCTCTCAGCACAGATTCAGATTTCACTACAGCACATCCACAGCCCTTCTATCTTTTACCCAGACAGTAGCAGAAGCAAGGAACAGCAATAAACTCGTATCATGTGTCTTCCTTGACTTCTCTAAAGCTTTCAGCATCATCTCCCACCCTAAACTCCTCTCTAAACTATCTCTAAACTATCTGAACTTAATCTCTCCACTCCCACTATCCTCTAGTTCTCCAGCTATCTCAACAACTGACAAAAATCTGTTAGATGGCAGACTTCCTACTCACCCTTCTTACCTATCCAAGCAGGTGTCCCATAAGGATCAATCCTTGGCCCCTTCTCTTTAATATTTTCTCTAACAATCGTTGCACTGTCCGCACCTCTTCATCACTAATTCAGGACACTGATGATTCTACCCTTATCACCCTCTCAGACAACCCCAATGACCTCCACTCCCTCACACAGACTTCCTTTAATACCATTAAACACTGGCTAACTGAGAGTCAACTAATCCTTAACCCAAAGAAAACCAAACTCCTTCTTTTCCTCTCCAAATCTTCATCCCATCTTAAAATTTCTTTCAGTCACTCTTATCTTGACAACACCATTATTTATGCAGACTCCACTATTAAACTTCTAGGAATTACAATTGATGACCAACTGAAATTTGACCATCACATCCTACAGACCATCAAAAAGATAAATCAAAAACTAGGTTCACTATATAGATACAAAAAAGTCTTGCCTAACACTGCTAGGACCTCACTCATCCAAACCTATCTCCTCCCCTGCCTATTCTACACTTCCCCTATATTCACACACATCCAAACAAACCTCTTAACCAGACATGAACAAACTTACAACCAGATAACCAGATTTGCCTGTAATCTCCCCTACAAATCCCATCACTACCTCGCCCTAAAAAAACTACAATGGCTCGAGTTCTCACAACTACTCGAACTTTCACAGCTACGAATAGCATGTTCTCTTCTCTACAAATCTGCAAACTGTCCCTCCCTGTCCACCCTCCTATCCCTTTACAAACCTGCACAATCTCTCCATAGCAGTGACCAAGCATTACTTAACACTCACAAGCCTAAAAAAACTATAGGCAGATTACTTTATAAATGCTCCATATCACAAGCCTGGAACAAACTCCCAACTAACGTGCAACATATCCAATCTTCTCTCCTCTTCAAAAAAGAATTGAAAAACTGCCTTGTCAACTCTCCCTCCTGCAACTGCCACCACCCCACCTAATCTGTTAACAAAAGACAAATAAATATATAAATAAATAAAAAAATTATTCCTCTGCACAAAGGAGGAATTTCAACAGACATTAACTTTAGATGGATAGCCATCTTATCTCCCCTTGTTAAAATAGTTGAAAAATGTATTCAAAAACAATTGCTAGATTTTTTTCCTTCAGGAAGAACTCTTATCCCCTACACAACGTGACTTCCATCCTTCCCATAGTACTAGCACTGCCATTCGAACCTATATAGATACTGTCAATAAAGCTAGACATAATGGCAAACTAGTATCTTTCTTATTTCTAGACTTGTCTAAAAGCTTCGGCACAATTTGTTACAGCAAGCTTCAAATATCCTTACTAGGCCTCTCTTAGCCCACCCTTCTGTGGGTCAAAAGCTACCTGTCCAATAGGTACCAGTCAGAATGGCACTCCATGCTCTCTCCTTACCTCTCAGTCACTACTGATGTACCACAAGGCTCTATCTTTGGACCACTCCTCTTTAACATTTTCAC
This sequence comes from Protopterus annectens, assembly GCF_019279795.1. Taxonomy (NCBI): domain Eukaryota; kingdom Metazoa; phylum Chordata; order Ceratodontiformes; family Protopteridae; genus Protopterus; species Protopterus annectens. Next base: position 917,319,403 of record NC_056729.1, read on the forward strand.
CAACACGCTCTATACTTCCACACAACAGGCCACCCTAATACAATACACAGATAATTCCACTCTCATTTGCACATCTGACAACATGGTATTCCTCCAAAAACTTACTCAGGAAGCTTTAACAGTCCTTGAAACATGGCTTTGTAACTCACAACTAATGCTCAATGCAAAAAAGACCAAATTACTCCTTTTTTTCCCAAATCCCTCTCTCATGAAAAAACAAAGTTTAAAGTCCCCTCTCTTGATAATACAGCCATTGAAGTCACTTCTCATAGCAAACTTGTAGGACTGATAGTGGATGATAATCTTACATTTGACCTGCATATACAAAATTGCATAAATGTTAGGGCAGAATGGCACAAAATACACTGAACCAACCGATATAGCCAACATCCTGGCAGACAGGTTCAGTGCAAACTTTACCCCCCCTCTCACCCCCAAAAGGGCCCATAACTATACCAGAAGAATGTAGTGCCCCTGAAATCACAGAAACTCAGGTTAAAACAGCCTTCTGTAAAGCCAAAAACACAGCATCAATGGGACCGGACAGCGTCCCAGGCTATGTCCTACATGAACTCAAAGATGAACTAACTCCTCACCTAAACACACTGTTTAAACTCAGCCTCTCCACAGGCTACATGCACACAGAGTGGTGCACAGCAATGGTTATTCTGCTCCACAAAGGTGGAGCCACAATGGACCCTGGGAACTATCGCTTTATAACCCTGACTAGCTTGGTCTGCAAAGCTATGGAGTGCATCATCATGGATCTCATTAACAGAGGCATTGGGAACCTCCAAACACTGAACCCTACCTAGTTCAGCTTTGTTAAGGGCAGATCATGCCTCCTAAACCTGGTGGACTTCTTTGAGACAGTTATCAATGCTATAGATGAGGGAAAGGTGGTCCACACAGCCTACCTAGACCTCGCAAAGGCCTTCAGCACCATTCCCCACTCAGGTATTATAGACAAGCTCACCGGTCTTAACATAAACCCCTATGTCATGAGATGGGTTGCCAACTGGCTCATTGATAGAACCCACATGGTAAGAGTTGCGGGAGCTAGGTCTGACTCTAAACCAGTTGCAAGTGGCGTTCCCCCAGGCTCAGTCCTAGGACCCCTCCTGTTCAGCATATACTTCTCAGAGGTACAGGCAAGCACTGGAAGACTATGGCTGACCAGGTTCACAGATGACTGCAAACTAGGGGCTATAATTGACTCTCTGGTTGACACAGACATCCTCCAAAAGGGTCTCACTGAGACAGATACCTGGTGTCAATACCATGGCCTCAAGCTAAATGCCAAAAAATGCATAGTCATCTCCTTTGGAAACCACAAACTACCACATAGGTGGTAGCCCCCTAAATATGGAAGACGTAATAAGGGATCTGGGGACCCAAGTAGATAGTAACCTCTCCTTTGATAATCACATTGCCAAAGTGGTTAGAAAATCCTTCTATGTGGTCCACCTAATCACAAAAGGGTTTGCATCCAGATCGAAAGAGATCATTGGGCCCCTCTATGCATCACTCATCAGACCCATCATAGAGTACAATGCCCCATTTGGGATTTACCTTACAAGACACTTGCAACAACTGGAAAGACCACAGAAGTACCTCACCAAGAGGATCACTGGCCTCAAGCAGATGCCCTATACAGCTCGACTGAAGAAACTCCAGCTGTACTCGGTTGCATACCGCCTACTCAGAGGTGATCTCTGCCTGACATGCAAGGCTATGCCCAACCCAGAATTGATGGACATGCTCCACCTAAAGAAAACCATATCCCCTCGAGCCACATGCTCCAGGTATCTAAACCTCACCACAACAATAAATAGGACGTGCTGGAGGGATAGATTCCTGTCCCAGTGACTTACCATGCTCTGGAACAAGATTCCAATCTACATTAGGCAGAGCTCCTCGCTAACCCTCTTCAAAAGAAACCTTGACGAGTGGATGGGAAACAGAAAGTTTACCCCAGGGATCACTTCAATAGCTCTGCTGGACAGAGGCACAGGGAACTAATCTAAGGGGGTCGCAAAATCCAACACATTCCAGCTAGGCTTATACATGCCTTTGGGCAGATAGCTTAGTACCTACCTATGAATCTATGAACCTATAAGAAAAACTCATCAAAAACTAGGGATACTTTACAGAACCAAAAACCTTCTCACGATGCAACTAAAGCTACACTTGCCACTATTTATTTCCTCCCCACTCTTCTTAAATAATAAATAAATATGTCACACTAAACTAAGATCCCAGATACCTGAGGGTGTGATAGCTCAAGTGGTTTCAAAACATCCCACAGGTCTTAATGAAGGAGGGAATTTTTCTGGGGTCCTAGTTAAATTTTACCGAGTCAGTATGAATACCATTCTAGGTATCCTTTGAAAATAAACAATGCCTAGTGAGACAACAATAAGTAACTAATCAAGTAAATGAATACAATTTTATATCATAACCAGGGATGCCTTTTTACTGCAGCTGTATTACTTCACAGAAAATTATCTGAGAATAGAGTAAGCATGTACTGACTACTTTTAACACAGTAAGCAGAGCCACCAAAAATGCAGAGAGCAGTTTCAGAGAAATTCTGTTAAAATATCAGGGAACTTGTGGGTCCTTCTTTATCTGTGACCATTTTAACTGAGCAGCCACATTGCATGTACAAATTAACAACTTTTGTTCATTCCTAATGTTTGCATCATATCTGTGCTATACATTCATATAGAAAATGGTAGTATACCTGAATTTGTATGAACAAGTTATATGAAGCCACTTAAACAGCTAGAAAACATCCCCTACTATAGTAGGGTCTATATTATTTCAGAGAACACTTAAAATAGCGAACGCTGTTTAATCGACCCATTAAAGTCAAAATCCCTAAATCTCGAACACATGGAAGAGTGATTTTTTTCCCAGTGAAAAAAAAAATGTTTTCCCCCCATCCCCTCTACTTAAATATACCAACTTTGGGATCACATTACAATGGAGGAAATGGCAAAGTCCCGAACACGGCTCAGTGATTTTTTTTCCTTGGGGAAAAAAAATCACTGTTCTGTGTGTTCGGGATTTAGGAATTTTGACTTTATTGGGTCGACTAAACAGCGTTTGCTATTTTAAGGGTTCACTGAAATAATATAGACCCCTATAGTACCCCAAAGCTTTCAACCTCTCAGAACAAAAACTCTGGACAAAGTCAAAAACAGTGTGGGGACAAAGCCCCCAAAATACAGTCAAATTGTAAATATTGCTCTTATAACCTTAGAAAGTTGTTAGAATACAAGGTCATGTGTTGCCATGCATTTTCTGAAGGATATGAAGTGTGAAACTCAAATGCCTGTCATTATTTAATGAATTAATTCCTTACTGACATGCCACAAAAATCCAGAAAATCACACATGTTATGTTGAACAGAATAAAAATATGAGGCAAAAATCTGGACATTCCGTGAAAATCTGGACAGTTGAGAGCTATGTAGCACTCTCTCAATGAGGAAACAGGTGGTGAATGCATTAAAATGTATTATGAAAAAAGATACAATAAAACTTGCGGTATAGCTTATTTTTCTTGAGAATTGTGTAGTAGTGTTTGACTAAATATATATATACATACTGTATATATATATATATATATATATATATATATATATATATATATATATACATATATATGCGTCTACCTGATAACACCGACACGCCAAAACACCGACAACGAAATAACCGACACGACAAAACCGAAAGTTTAAAAACATGAAACTTCACATGCCCGACAAACCATAAAACCAACAATCAACAAAACAAATAACTTTCCTGAAAAACACACACACAACACAAGCACACCAAAAACCTTACAAACCTACACTAAACCTTACATACACAACTATATATGCACTAACCTTAACCCAAACCCTAACCCTAAGGTCCGTCACTATTACACAGTTACCTTACTCACACCCTAACCCTAACCCAGTTAATCTGCCCCTAACCCTTAAGTCTGTCACTATCGCACACTTACCTTACCCGCACCCTAATCCTAACTCACTTAATCTGCCCCTAACCCTTAAGTCCGTCACTATCGCACACTTACCTTACCCGCACCCTAACCCTAACCCTAACCCACTTAACCCACCCCTAAACCTAAAGTCCGTCACTATCACACACTTACCTCACCTGCACCCTACCCTAACGTCCGTCACTATCACACACTTACCTTACCCACACCCTGACCCTAACGTCCATCCCTATCCCACACTTACCTTAACATGTCGGAGTTCTTAGCATTGGGATTCTCAACTGTCAGCCTTCTCTGGTGTCGATCTTCCGGTGTTGGTTATCTCGCTGTTGGTCATTTGCAGTTTTGGTTAGTTCAGGTAGACCCATAAATATATATATATATATATATATATATATATATATATATATATATATGTATATATATATACGTATATATATATATATATATATATATATATATATATATATGTATATATATATATATATATATATATATATATATATATATATACACACACACACATATATATATATATATATATATATATATATATATATATATATATATATATATAGACACACACACACACACACACACACACATATATATATATATATATATATATATATATATTTATATATATATATATACAGAGACATCTATATCTGTCTATCTCCCCATGTCATCATGTACTGCATTCTCACTTAAATGACAGTGAATGCATTCTAAATTAAATACATACCAGCAAAAAATGTAAGGATACAAGAAATACACACTTCTGCAAAGGATTATTTTCTCTTTGCCAATATATTAATGTTATTTCAGCCTGCAGACCCTTTACAAAAAAAAGATAAGACACTGAGGTTTTCAAATGAAATGCTTTAGGGAAATACTGAAACTCTGTGCTTGAAGAAAAAAAATGGCAACATTATACTAACAATAATCTCGCCAATTAAACATGCAATTAAGAATTGTCCAACATGTTTTAAGTGTCTAGCAAACTCCATAAAAATAAATATTTTAAAATAAAAAGACAGTATAGCAGTCTGGCATGTACAAATATGATTTATTTTGAAACAAGACACATTGCCAGTACAGTCCTGTTTGCTGTTTGTATTTATTTATTTCCTAAAAAGTTTAGGGAAGCTCTGCAATGAAGCTCGATTTCCAAAATCCTGAAGATTGGAGAAAGAAAAAAAGAATGAAACATTTATTTATCTATGTGTCTAGATATATATATATATATATATATATATATATATATATATATATATATATATATATATATATATATATATATATATATATATATATATATGTGTGTGTGTACAGTCATACCAGCTCAAAGAAAGAAAGGAGGAATCTCCTCAGAGAAGTGAATAATTGTTGGCACACAGTTAGAAGACTCACTAGCAAGGGTTTCCTGTGGAAAACAGAGATTCTGGTTATGTTCCTTGGCATTTTTTCTTTAGGCTTCATCAAGTTCCAGTGAATGAAGATTCATCTCAGCAAATTCAGCTCAGCAGGACATGAACCTGTTGATAAAAAATAAACACTTTTTTTCTTGTAGGGGTGCAAGCCTCTTTCACTTTCTGTGTAGAAACCAACCTTCTCTCACATGTCAAACAATTATATATACCAAAACCCACAGTCACACAAGCATTAGGAAAAGGTGCATTTTTAGAAAACAAAGGAATTACTGCTGGTACACACTTAGAATCAACTTCAGCAGTGATTTTCTATACTGCATGAGGAATTTTTCTTCGGTCATCTCTAGACGAGCTGCTTAGGGTGATGCACTGTCTTCTCTGAAGTACCTACTTGAGAAACACTACCTGGGCAGTCTGCTTCTGTTTAAAATACAAAGTGTGCTCATTCTTTTTTCAGTAGTTGCTCTATTATAATAACTGCCTGTGCTGTTCTGTTTTTCATGTGCTACACCAGGCCCCCATCATGATAACTCTAGATAGAGCTTTGTGGCTAACAGGAACAATACTGTCATAGGTTCATAGGTTCATAGGTTTATACTAGGCTATCTGCCATAAGGCATTTATAAGCCTAGCCCAAAGTTTTGTGGCTTACGCCACCCCTTATATTAAAAAATACTGTGCCCATTAGTTTGTTGTGCTTCTGTCCAGCAGTGACACAGAGATGATTCCCGGGGTAAACCTACGATCTCCCATCCACCGGTCAAGATTTCTCTTGAACAGAGCCATCGAGGTGCTCTGCCTCACATGGACTGGGATTTTATTCCACAGCATAGGGAGTCTCTGGGTGACAAATCTATCCCTCCAGCATGTCCTATTTATATCCGTGCTAAGGTTTAAGTCGCTTGCTCTAGTGGATCTGGTAGATTTGGATTTTTTGAGGTGGAGCATGTCCATTAATTCCGGGTTGGACATGGCTTTGTATGTCAGGCACAGGTCACCTCTGAGCAGGCGGTATGTGACTGAATAGAGCTGGAGTTTCTTCAGTCTGGCAGCATATGACAGATTTTGGAGTCCCTTTATCCTTTTGGTGAGGAACTTTTGGGGTCTCTCCAATTGCTGCAGGTGTCGGGTGAGATACATCCCGAATGGGGCATTGTACTCGATCATTGGTCTGATAAGTGAAGAGTACAGGGGAACAATGACCTCACTTGATCTGGATGTGAATCCCTTCATGATCAGGTGGGCAATGTAGAAGGTCTTTCTAACCACTTTAGCAATGTGAGTGTCAAAAGAAAGGCCACTGTCCTTCCCCTTATACAGCAGACAGGCACAGCCATGAATGAGAGTGGCTGTTTGATGTAAAACAATCTTCTAACTGCAGCAAGATCTTCATTCAAAATCTCTGAGTGCTTCTGGACATGCACATTAGGTGTTTCAATTTTTAAAAGTTTCAGCATTGTTGGGTTTTGTTGATGCTCATTTGCAGATTTGCAGTCTTTTCATCTCAGGTTCCTAAATTTCGGTGTTATGGTATTTCAGTCTACTGAAGGATATATATATATATATATATATATATATATATATAAATAAATATATCTATATCTATATATATATATATATGTGTTTGTTTGTGTGTGTGTGTGTGTCTGTGTGTGTGTGTGTGTGTGTGTGTGTGTGTGTGTGTGTGTGTGTGTGTGTGTGTGTGTGTGTGTGTGTGTGTGTGTGTGTGTGTGTCTATATATAGGTGTATAATCCAGATGCCAGGGTGCATGTATCTCACAAGTATCTATTTATCTCTCTCTTTCTCTCCCTCTCTCTATATATGTATATATAGATAAATAGATAGATAAGTATATGATTATATTGATTTAGATCAGTGATGAACTTTGATTGACAGTATATATGTTGAAGCAGTTCATCAGCAATCACTATCATCTAAAAGAAAAAACATTGTACATAAGTGATCACAAATGTAAACAAATATGCTCCCCTACCCTACTCCCATTCACACCGACACCCACTTTCCTCAAACTTATACACTCATCTTTAATTAACCACATCCCCACAACCACTCAATGTCCTCCTTCCAGCCAATGCTAGCTAACCAATCACTGAAAAATACCTCATCCACCTTATACTCTAATTAACTCAAAACTACCCTCACTTCTTTCACTCAACATACAATATGTTATTCATCCTACTTAACTCCCTCCTTCTACTCACTCTTTCCTACTCCACCTCCTATCACTCCCACTACCACCACTCCCACTTTTCTCCCTCTCCTTCAATCACTACCGTCCACTAACCTCTATAAACTTCTCAATAGCTCCCTCACTGTTTGCTCACTTTCAAACTCTCTTACATAAATTTAAAATATGTCTTCCTCCCTCTCCCCCCACAAAACCTTAACCCAAACTTCTCTTCTACAGTCCCCTTACCCCAGCTTACAAACTCTCCTTTCCAAGCCTTCTGCTGGCTGGCGATATTCACCCCAACCCTGGCCTACCCTCCAACCCAACCACAGGTACCCATACTCACCCCTTTAACACCTCCACTACATTACCTGACCATTCTCCCTCCTTGCCCCCTATAATCCCTATCCAAACTCTTCAACCTCACACCCCAAAACCTTGAAAATACTCTCCCTCAATATTCAAAGCATTGCTAACAAAGTTACTTCCTTCCATGCCCTTATCTCTTTCTACAACTTTGACATTCTCACCCTCTCAGAAACATGGTTGCAACCCCATATTGCAGACTCAGAAATCCTCCCCCTTGATTACAACATCCTCCACATAGATCGACATAAGAAACGAGGTGGCGGTGTAGCTATTGTATACTCTGACAAACTTTCTCTCAATCCTTTATCTACATCTCCAAATTTCCATCCAGCTGAAATTCTTATTGCACCATAAATTAAATAATCACAAAAACCTAGCCATAGCAGCAATTTATATCCCACCTGGCAGCAACATCCCTACCCTTGAACACTTTCTCACCTAGGCATCTCAATACATCTTTTATGAGACTATCATCCTAGGTGATGTCAAGATTGATTGGAACGCTCTTAATTTCTACTTTCCCAATACTAACATCAATCTCTTTAGATTCTCTCAACTCATTATCTCTCCCATCAGTATCAATAAACACACAAATAGCAGCATTACCATTGACTGGATTAATTGCCATCCATCTATCCTCAACCTCTTTTCCCAGTTTGTACATGGGGTTGGGGTGTCACTTCCACAGTGATAATCATCTCGAGCCAAGGTATACCCCGCTGGGTGGCTAGCTCTGTCATGGCTCCATTGACTGGATTCATCTCTAATCCAAATATGTATCACAATGCCACCACTCTATCTGACTCCCTCAGTGACCATTTCCCTACCCACGTGTTACGACAATCACCTCATCTGCTAAAACGTCACCAAATACAAAGACAGCCAAAATCTCTCTAATTAGTGCACAGATACCTTCAATAATCTTCTCTCCTCTATTAACTGATCCGTTGTCTATGCCCTCCCTCTCAGTGAGTCTGTCTCCAAATTTAACAACACTTTCCTGAATATCCTTAGCCCCCACTAGAAAAATAAGAACAAAAACAGACTTTGCTCCATGGTTAACCTAATCCACCTGTAAACCAATGCTTAAATGAGACAGCACCTGGAAAACCTCAAAAAAAAAAAAAAAAAAAACAACCAACCATCACCATCTCCAAACCTATAGATTAATAAGTTCATAGGATGATGGCCCGGAGGCCCATATAAGCCTAGTCAAGAATTTCGCTCATGTTCCCTCAAAGTCAGCACCTGTTTCTCCTGTCCAGCAGGGACACAGGTGGGATCCCAGGGGTATATTTTCTGTTTCTCATCTAGTTGTCTAGGTTCCTCTTAAAGAGGGCTAGAGAGGTACTCTGACATGGAGAGGGAGTCTTTTCCACAGATGGGGGATTCTTTGGGACACAGATCTTTCCCACCAAGTTCTATTAATGTCACATACCACGTTAAGGCCTTGCATCCTGGTTGCGTGAGTAGAGTTTGTCTTATGGATATGCAGCAACTCCATCAAGGCTGGCTCTGAAATGGCCTTGTATGCCAGACACAGGTCACCTCTGAGCAGTCTGTATGAGACTGAGTAGATGGACAGGGCTTTTAGCCTATCTGTATAGGATAGGTATTTGAGACTCTGGATTTTCCAGATCAGGATCCTCTGTGGTCTCTCCAACTGCGGCATGTGCTTGGCAAGGTATATGCCAAAGGGGCATTATACTCGATAATGGGTCTGATAAGGGAAGAGTACAGGGATGTTATGACCTCCTTGTTCCTGGATGAAATACCCTTATTTATGAGGTTGGCCATGTAGAAAGCCTTCCATACAAAGGTGGCAATGTGGTGGTCAAAAGTCAGGTTGTTATCAACCAGGGTGGCCAAGTCCCTCACGACTGATTGCATGCTTAGTACATTGTTATTAATGTGATAATTAGTGGGGATGACATTTTCCACAAAGGGGATAATGATGCACTTTTTGGCATTCAGTTTGAGGCCATGCTTCTGGCACCAGTCATTAGTTTGGGTAAGGCCCTCTTGGAGGATGTTCACATCACTAGGGGAATTTAAGATAGTGCCCAGCTTGCAGTCATCTGCAGACTTGGTCAGCCACAGATCACTGGTTTTGGCTTGCACCTCAGAAAAGTATATCCTAAACAGTAGAGGCCCCAAGACAGATCTTTGGGGTACACCACTCATTATGCATCTACTGTTAGAGGTGGTTTCCCCTACTCTGACTAAGTGGGTTCTATCAGTGAGCCAGTTAGCTACCCATCTGGTAACATACAGGTTGATGCCTAGCTGAGAGAGTTTATCTATTATGCCTGAGGGGGGAATAGTGTCAAAGGCTTTGACTAGGTCAAGGTAGATGGTGTGCACCATCTTCCCCTCTTTCATGGCTTTGGTGACCGTTTCAAAGTAGTCGACCAAGTTTAACAGGCATGATCTCCCTTTGACAAAACAAGAATTTGGAGGTGGCCAATGTCCTTGTTTATAAGGTCCATGATAATGCATTCCATGGTCTTGCAGATCAGGCTAGTTAGGCTGATGGGCCTATAATTGCCTGGGTCAGTGGACACTCCACCTTTGTGTAGAGGGATGACAGTGGCTGTCCTCCATTCAGCTGGGATGAAGCCGGTGCTCAGGCTTTGATTGAATTGGGTGTCTTAACAGAGCTGAGAGCTCATGCCTGAGTTCATGTAGAATACAGCCAGTAATGTTATTGGATCTCATGGAGATTGTATTCTGTGCCTTTGAGAGGGCATTAAGGACCTGCTCCCTGGTGATGAGGGGAGGAGGGGCAGGTGCTGGGTATGTCCTAGTTTACTGATGGGGAGAAATTAGGAAACTAACCAAGAAACAAGTCGATATGGACAAAAAAGCAATACTATCAAAAACCACTAGATAACCCCAACTCCAACACAAAAAAGTTTTTGAATAGCATCAACAAACTCATCCAAGCAACCCCTCTGCCCCCAGTCCCTGACCTAACAGCTCACCAACAGACACTGCCTCCTTTCTTAATTACTTCTTCATCGACTCTGTAAAACAGTTAACTAAACCTGACAACACCTTCTCCCCTTCTGATCTCCTTCCTTCTACCAAGTCCACCCAGTTTTGTCTTAAACCTGTCCCTACTGCATATATCAAATCTCTTCTTACCAAACTGAAAACCTGCTCCTCCTCTGCTGACAGCTTATCTCCTCTTTTCCTTAAACTTGCAGCTAACTCTGTTGCACATTCAGTCTCCATATTAGTAAAAAGGTCAATTCAAGAGAACACAGTCCTGACATCTGGAAAAAAATCCCATGTCATACCTCTCCACAAAGGTGGAAATTCAGCTGAACCAACCAAATACAGACCTATCGCTATACTATCCCCCTTATCTAAAATTCTAGAAAAATGTATTCATAACCAGCTTCTCAAACACATCATACAAGACAACCTGTTAAATCCCACCCAACACGGTTTCCATCCTCACCACAGCACCTCTACAGCTCTCATTTCATTTACACAGAATATTGCCAAAGCACAGGACAATAACAAACTAGTCTCATGCCTCTTCCTTGCCCTGTCTAAAGCCTTTAACAGAATACAACTTATAAATGAACATGTTGGATTACAAAAGTAAAATTGAGGGTTTCCCATACCATACTGCTCTCAAAACTTTTTTCCCATAACCTCTCCTAGTTTACTATATTATGGTTCTGCAGTTACCTCTCCAACAGATTCCAATCCATCAAATGGCTTTGCGCCTCCTCCCCCTTCCTCCCAATCCAAACAAGTGCCCCCCAAGGGTCAATCCTTGGACCGCTCTTTTTTAATATCTTTACAAATAACCTACACACTTCCTGTACAAACTCCTCACTAATACAATATGCACATGACTCCACTATTATCTCATGTTCTGATAACCTTCCCTGCCCAATAATCAACTACTTCACATTCCTAAAAAAACAAAACTTCTACCATTCCTCCCAAATCACTTGTTTGTGTCTTTCGGCTTTTCCCAGTTAGGGGTCGCCACAGCGGAACTCCGGTCCGCTAATGATTGGCAGTAGAGTTTTACGTGCTGGCGTGCCAGGCCTAACGCACAACCTTCAATGAAGGAATGCCCATTCACGCATGTCGCCACACAGAAGACGCTCTAACTGAGAATCGAATGGGCAACATCTAACTGTGAGGCGACAACGCTACCGCAGCACCACCACTGCAGTGCAGCAACAGAAGATACCTTCACAGTATCTTTTCTTAATAATACACATCTCTTTTGAACCACATACTAAACTTCTGGGTGTAATCAGAGATGACCAACTAAAGTTTGGTATACATATTCAGCAAGCCATCAAAAAGACCCATCAAAAAACTAGGTCTCTTATACAGACATAAAAAATATGTCACTATTGACACCAAATGTTCTCTAGCACAGACATTCCTTCTCCCAACCTTACATTAGGCAGCCCCTATTCTTATCAATATACAATACAATCTATTAGCTAAACTTAGAACTACCTACAGCAAAATAGCCAGATTCTCTGCCAACCTTTCCTATCACTCTTACTACTGCATAGCTTTAAAAAAACTACAATGGCTTGAGCTACATAACCAACTCAGTCATCCTCATCTCCACCTCACACACACTATCTTAAAGTAATCCTCCCTCTGTCCTGCCCTCACGTACCTCATCACTCCCTATTCTCCTAAGCATAACCTACACAGCACAGGCCTACACCTCTTAGACATCTACAAACCCAGTAAACTATTGGCAAACATTTATACAGCCACTCCATTGCCAATGCCTGGAACAAACTTCTCCTTCTAATAAGAGCAAACAGCAACTTCCTTAACTTTAAAAAACTTCTAAAGGACTTATTTAGTAATTCCTGGACCTATCCTTGTCCCACACCTACCTAAACTACTCCATCTCCTCTTCCCCCTCCCCTCTCAGCTCTCACACTTTACCACAACTACTCATTAAGGTCTTTATATTCTACCAACCTTTAATTTCTCTCTGATGGTAATTGTTAGATAGAATCTAACTTTTTATATTATATTTTATATACTTAATATGCACCATGACTGTTTAAACCCTCAGCATTACTTTTGTAATCCAACATGTTCATTTATAAGTTGTAGTCTGTTTCTCCTGTAGATAAAGACTTGTATGTTAATATTAAATGATGTTTTGTTTTTGTATTTGTTTATCTATGGAGATTTTCTCCTTGGGTCTCTGCTGAAAAAGGGCTCTGCAGCCCAGTCAGACTAACCTGGTTAACAAATGTCAAATAAATAAAATAAATAACTAAATAAATGCTACATCTGCAATCACCTAAAAGAACTACAAACATTACTTAAACATAGGCGCCCCACTCCCCACACTGCCCTAACATGAGGACTCTGCCCCCACACCCTCAGAAATGAAATATACTAACTTCTTGGTGGTGTCACTGCAGATAATGAATGTAACTCCAAATAGTATATTACAGTCAAACTATTGCAGTTTAACTGAAGTATCATTCAACTACTGTAACCACAGATGAAAATTACCAAAGTAGCAGCATGCGATGAATCTGTGCCATGACCAAACCCATGGCACCTATATATACATAGAGAGAGAAACAGAGAGAGAGAGAGAGAGACAGTGAGAGAGAGAGAGAGACAGAGAGACAGAGAGAGATGGAGATATCAGCTAGCCTGCTAGATACATAGATTTATAGCATTTTAATGTGCATTTCTGCATGTTTTGTGAACACACAGATGGGACACTTAAACATGCATGAAATTACTGCCTAATTAAAACAACAGTACCAGAGTATCTTGTGCTAAAAGCTGAAACAGCTAAAAACAAAATAGCACCAAAACATTTGGAAGGCCGACAATGAACATTTACTAAGTGCTTTTGTCTTGAAATAACACTGTCGCAAAATCATTAGATCATGTTCAGTGTTTTACCAAAACCATCTAACTAGCATTAAATGGTACATAAATTAAAATCCTTTCAAGAAGTATTTATAATAAAACACACTCTAGTAGCCTTACAGAACAAAACATTGTAGCAACTGTGTTGGCAGGGAATATGGGAGTATTTTCACCTCTTATTAGGCCTTTTGCTTAATTCTCTACGGCAGCAACAACTTCTTTGTCTGTGAGCAAGATGTTCTGAATCATTGTCAAGAATTTGGTCATCAAGTTTAGAATAAATTATTTAAATACTAGTTTAGCAGAGGTCTTCTTGCCGTATACTGAATATTATAATGTGGTCATCTCTTGGTCGAGTTACATGAATATGTATAACTAGTTTACATAATTTTAGTAAAACATAAGTATTATGAAAAACTGCAGAAAGTATGGATTTTGTGTGGAGACTTATGAAAATTGCAGAAGTTATAGGAAACATTGTGAATGCAAATTTCAAGTGGTCTTGCTGGTGTGATAATTTCCATTATGACATGGCATATTATTTTATCATCTCTGAAATAAGAAACAAGGGCAATACAACAGGAAACTACCCGTTGACATGACCTGCTGACTATCCTATTAGAACACTGAAATAACGTGTTGTAATGTGGTACTAAACTATAGACTGCTTGCTCACTAGGTGGAGATATTGCTTATTTCCATTCAGAAAAGTCTTCTGATGTACACATGAATGCTATCTAAATTGGCAGAATTGGACAAATGCATTCGCTGACTGAGTGAAACATGCATTCTGATGAAATGCATATCACATTTCTTCTTATTTCATTGAGAACTATTCCTCATTCAGCATACTGTATCTGTAAGCAGGAAAATATTACCCAGTGTGCGTCACTTAATGCAATTGAGATGAGATGAGGGATTATAGCACATTGTAATGAAAGAATGAATAGCAACACATTCAATGTAGACTAATGATACTTTAATACCACTGGATGTATATAATGTGTAATCTAAATGTATTTATATGAAACCATCTGTTGTAACAAAATCTGTCACTAAACTATTATTATCAAGATGTTACTGGTAAAATTATACTTTTGCTCACAAGCAGCACTAATAGCAATCAGAAAAGCACCAATCAGAGCACGGCAGTAGCACCAGCTGTTAGGGGCAGAACACACATTGCTAAGTGAGCTTTATGACCCAGTGTACTCATTATCTTCAGTTACTTCTGCTCAATACAGTAATAATATTTTGGTAAGTTTACTTGAATATATTATCAGTCTGTATAATCTTAGAAAATATATTATAGGAATAAATTGTACAAAATATGTATTTTTTTGTACATAATGATGAAAACTGCAGAAAAAAACAAGCTTGCAGACAGAAATTCCAAATGGTCCTGTAGGTGGAATATTTATAATTATGACATGATGCATTATTTTGTAATGTCTGAATCAATTACTTAAGTGCAGTGGAGTAAGGCTTAAAGCTCCTTATATGTTGTCCTGTATTCATAGGTTTGTTTCCTTCAGTCCCAATTTACTTACTATGTGACCCTAGGAAAATCGCATGACTAGACATTGATGTTACACTGTTCCTGAAAACAGGCATGCTACCTAGGGGGATACCCAGTTAAAAATAGAACAAAATATATTCTTCTCCATGTTTAGGTTTGTCATGAAGTGAACTGTTACTTTGATGTCACATTTTATAAACTGCTGGTCAGATAAACACCAGCAGGACATGACATATTGTTCTACATTTCTGAAACCTATTTTATGGAACTCCCATATCAGCAAACTCAATAAAAAAGAAAAAAATCTATGACTGCCTCTAAAAGATATCCATTTTGCTATTATAAAATAGATTTAAAATTTGTTCCTCAAACTTACCTTTAGGAAATCCAAGGCCAGCTATGACCTTAGGGTTGCAACTAATATAGAAGGTAACCATCAGATCTTTTTCGGCAATATTGGGAAGCTTAAAAATAATGAACAATTCTATACTGAACTTATCACAAACAGTACCTCCTTCCAGCCTCTCCAGTTGTATAGAGGGATTGAGGCTTTACTATAACCTGGGTGACCCGGGATCAATGAGTGACTCAGGTGACTGACAGAGTGGCATAGAGGGATGGCAATGGTCATTCTGGGTGGAAGGGTACTTGATGATGCTTACTTGGGGGAGGAATGGTCAAAATGCAGAGTTGCCCTTAGACATAGTTGACAAGAATGGGGGTGAGGAAAGGGAGTTGGTAGGGCATATAAAAAGACCACCACAGAAGGAAGCACAGACAACTGAGTCCTTAAGATCCTCAGCCATCAGCAGCAATAACTGTGTGTGGTGTACCTGAATACATACCTGCATATCAACATGGAATTCATCCTACATATGACATACCCAGCTTATTTGTTCCCAACATGGATGCCAAGAAGTTCTGCTTGTGAGCAAAGCATGTGAGGTGATTCTTAGTATCCATGTCAAGAAAACATAATTACGGGTTGCGACTGATAACCTGATCATAATTATTTGTAGTGTATAGAGGTTTATCTACTCCATGAACTACCAAATAAAAAAACAGAAAAAGTGAAAGTGCACAAAGCATTTTACTTGCTTTCAAAGCTTTTGAAATCCAATAAAGCAGTTTGCACTCTCAGACATAAGGCAGAAAAAACACCCCTCTTGTAAAAATAATGGCTTTAAACATTGTTAGACAATTCATTTTGCCATGCTTTCTGTTTTTTTAAGTGTATCAGAGTGAAGTTTTAACAAATTTTAAAAGTTGTTTTACTTTCTGTTGCAATTCGTTGCCACCCAGCACTGTCCTCTGTTAGTCTCTAATGCGAGACCTGATCTTAATAACACTTAGTTGTGTTTAATAAGTTTTTGTTGTGGGTCTCTCACTAGGGATGTGCTTAACATGTTCATCATTTTTTCCAGTTTTGGAGTGTAATCCACATTTCAATATGCTTACCGGGCATGCATAACACTCATAATGCAACTGCCTACATAGGAGTAAGGTCATGGCATTTTGCATGAAGCAAGAATATCATATAATGGCAAGCTAGAAACAAAAGGATTAGTAAGGCTATATTAGTTTGGTAACCCTCTGAAATGTCAGGACCTGCTATAAGTCCTGAAACATGGAGACTGAATGGCTCAAAGATCAAACCTACATATACGAAGTACAAGATGTCATTTCTGCTAACCATTTTCTCTGATGTGTGGTAATGTCGAGTTGATATATATGTTTAGGGGGTTTGGGGACTTGTTCCCCCCATGAAAAAGAACTTTTAAGGAGAAAAGGGATTTTTGAAATTCACTCTTCCCCTGTGTTTTCAGTCTTTATTTTCAGCTTGATGGCACTCAGCATTTTGAGTGTTGACATTTCAATAGGGAGCTATATAGTTTATTAGTCATGTTACTGCATGAACAAAAGGTAAAATCTGCATGACTGGTAAAATTTGAAAATAAAACTATGCAGTGCTTAAGAAATACACCATAGGCATAGGCACATGACATTTGTGTGTACTTGTGTTTGTTTGTTTTGTTTTTACTATCCATTTTGTCAGAGTTGAGAAGTAATGAATTGTGCCTATGAAGAAAAAAAAAGAAGAAAGAAGAAAAAAGAAAAGAAGATAAAGCATATAAAAAGATCAATGGAAAATCCACAAAATAGTCACAACATTTCTAATCTTACAATACAATTCAATGTATATTATCAAATGTTATATTAGTGTTGCGAGGTGGTGCAAAGCAACTACAAATAGTTTGAAACAAGGATGTCGGGAGGTGTATGCACTGTACTGATTTTAGTACAACTTCTATGGAAGAGGGGGTAGCACTAGAACCACAGCCATATCCAGCACTAAGAGACCAATGCAGACCCTAGAGCCCGCTGGCTGGGAGAGAGCTTGGTGGCTAGGAATTATTTTTCTTTTAATTAAAAAAAAATGTATTTTTAAAGGGCATTCTTCTTTAAGAACACCCTTTGCATCCGTTCGCACATGGCTGTTGCATCTGTGTCACCTGTTTACATCTTTGTCTTTTGCTCACATGGAATTTGAATACAGGAAAACATCTGGACCGGTGACCAAGGATGGACAAGTAAGAGGTGTGTGTGTGAGTACGCGGGTGTGCAGGTGTAAAAACACGTGTGAAATCTGCATACGAGAAGATGTTTGGACCGCGGACCATGGACAGACAAGTGAGAGGTAGTTGTGTGTGTGTGTGTGTGTGTGTGTGTGTGTGTGTGTGTGTGTGTGTGTGTGTGTGAGTAAAAGGTAGGTAGGTAGTATGCCTCTCAACTGTCCAGATTTTTGCCCCATATTTTTGGTCTGGTCCTCATAAAATTTGTGATTTTCTGAAAAATCACTGGGGGTGGAAGTTACTAAATAATGACAGACATTTGAGTTTCAGACTTCATGTCATTTAGAAATATGCATACTAACACAAATCCTGTTATTCTAGCAACTTTCTAAGTTCATGAGAGCATTATTTAAACTCTGTCCCTGTTTATTTTACACTTTGTCCAAATTTCTTGCACTAAGAGGTAGGTAGGGGTGTGTATGAGTGAAATACCCTAGTTAGAGATAGCATATGGTTAGGAATTTGCTCATGATCAAACCCTGTACCTTACTTAGAGGAAACAAGAGCTTGAATCCTCTACCCCAACTACCAAGCTGCATTTTTCAAAGAACTGACTTTCACATATATTTTCAAGGAGTTTCAAGTGAATTTTCAAGGAATTGTAAGCTTCAAGGGAAGAAAAGTTTACTGTTGCTCCTGCTGTCTATTTACAATGTGCAACTGTTTTGTTTAGCAAATGGAATCACTAGTGTGATAAAGATTTGAAAAACTCAGTAGCACAACAGGCAGCATGCTTGCCTATAATGCAGAAGGCTAAGAGTTCTACACCATCAGTATGTAGATGGATTGCTGACAGTACAGTATGTTGTACTTTAAGTGGGTGGGGTGTTGAGTATGTTCTCCTTTCTATATGATGCCCAGTAATTATGAACCTGTTATCAGTTTTGCCATACATTCCTTATTGCAATATTACCAGGTTAACATTTTTTAATGTAACTTGGGCAATTTATTCTTCAGGGGTAGCAGGCACTGAATTTGTAGATGAACACTGAACTATAACGTTGTTTGCTAACAGCAACCTTTTCATTAGTTACAGATCTCTTTAATGTGGAATATGCAGATGACTTTTACTTTTGCAGAGATTGTGCATATTGACTGATATCGGTGTATTGTACTGACAGGGGTTTGAGTGGCCTTTATGGTTGAAATGTTCTGAATGTGGGCAGTTTTGTCATTGTTGGTTCATATGTTTTGTTTCATTGCTTACTGGAAAATGTTCAAAACTGTAAATTTAAAACATGCTCTGACAAGCAGTACTGTTTTATACAATATATATAATTTAATACAATCAGGAAGGTAAATTAAAGAGCTCTTGCATGGTCCTAAAAATGTGTACAAGGGGCCTATGATTTGAAAATAGTCCAAAGGTAAACTTAATCTGCTACTAGGAAAATGTTTTTTCTTTGAATGTGGTTTTCAATGAATGTGAGTTTTAAGGGCAGAGAAGTTTTAAGGCTGCTTTCATTGTGAGACTGTATTGCTTTGTTTAGCAAATATCTATCAGTGGTTGTGCTATAAAATTTGAAATTGAAGTTTTAAATTAAATCCAAATATCTGTAATCATTGTAAAAGTAAAGCAGAAAACAGTATGTACACGGAGAGGTATGAACTGGGTTTATGGTAATTGAGGAGAAAAAGCCAAGTAATGGGCTACTGGAATGGCTGCGGGGGGGGGGGGTTGTGTATGGGGGTGCCCTGATCCATTACCCTGCTTAGAGCCCCATTTGACCTTGAGCCACCTCTGACTAGGAGAAAACAATATTCGAAAACAAGGATTTGAGATTGCACTGGCATTTGCTTTTCAATGGGATTTTAACAAATGGTGTATTTTTTCACACACGCCGCTTAATCAGCCCTTAAGTAGGTGATAATGAGCTGTAAATTACATTAGAGAATGGGCGATATGTAAATTGGCACCCTGACTGGAGAATAAACATTCAACAGCTGGGTGTTAATCTACAGGTAATGCCCACTGAAAAATGAATCCGCTGCTTCACAGCAGCATATCAAGCTACTGTGGAGGTCAGACTGAAAGTAACATACTGGCCGCCATCATTCTATGCTTGCTAAGCAGCGCTTTTGCTGTTTAGTGAGTGTAAAGTAAAAAAAAACAAAAATTAAAAACTAAAAAAAAAAGTCTGTGTGTGTGTTTATGTCTGTGTGTGAGAGGGTACGCATGCATGACACAGAGTGAGATCGATCGAGCTATTATTTTACTCTCGCTTGGCAGTACTTTCCTTGTTTAGCGAGTGTAAAAACAAACAGAACAGAAAAAAAGTGTGTGCATATTTGTGTTTATGTTTCTGTCTGTGTGTTTGAATGTATGCATGCATGTGTGCATGAAAGTGGAAGTGTGTGTGTGTGTGTGTGTGTGTGTGTGTGTGTGTGTGTGTGTGTGTGTGTGTGGGGGTGTGTGTGCGAGCAAGAGTGTGTGTGAAGAGTGAGAGTGATAGAGCAGTAGCAGCAGCAGTTAAGAGGTTTGCGTACCTCTTGACCACTTTGCTCAAGAGATCTGCATATAGTCAAAAGTAAAGGGGGAAGAAAGGCTAAAAAATAGAAACATATTTCAAATATTGCTATCATGAAACACCAAAGCTTCTTGAATAACAGAGTTTGTGTTAGCATGCATTTTTGAAAGTGTGTGTGTGTGTGTGTGTGTGTGTGTGTGTGTGTGTGTGTGTGTGTGTGTGTGTGTGTGTGTGAGACACAGAGTGAGATCGATTGATCACTGGCAGCATCAGTCACGAGGTTTGAATACCTCTAAACATCTTAGCTGAAGAAATCTGGATAAAGCCTAAAGTAAAGGGGAAACAAAGGCTCAAAAATAGAAACAGATTAAAATATTGCTCTTATAAAATTACAAAGTTGCTTAAATAGCAGGATTTCTGTTAGCATGAATTTTCTGTAGGAAATGAAGTCTGAAACTCAAATATATGTCATTATTTAGTGACTTCAATCCCCAATGACTGGCAACAAACTACACATTCTAGGAGCAAGGGACCAAAACTTTCATATTTTTATAGATTCATACAGTTTCACTAGGCTAATGACCTGGAAGGCCTTTGTAAGCTTAGCCAAGTTTCCCAAAAGAATAATGATGTCTTGTATCCAAATAGGATATTGAGGACCAGGCATTTATAAGCTACTTCTGTCCATAAGGGACATATGTGCCAGGTCCAGTGTAAATTTCCTATTACCCATGCACTGGTCTAGGTTGCAATTACACTGGGTACTAAACAAACTCAGCTTCACATGGATGGGAAGCCTGTTCCATGGGGGGGGGGGGGCAGTCTCTGGGATACACAGCTGTCTATCCAGCATGTTCTGTTTAAGTCACAAAAGTCCCGACTGCAGCCAAGGTGACCCAAATTTAAGCAATTTATCTGCTTGATGGGGTTGGCAAGAGGGAGGAGCATGCCTGTCTTGGGGAGGAGGGACATTGTTAAGTGTCTCTCTAGGGGAGGATAGATCTTGTTGAAAGATTCCATGCTTGGGTGGGCAGGAGGACAGCAGTAGGCAAGGCCACTTGGACCTGGGGCTGGACACACATTCAGGCTACTTAACTTTTCCTGCGCAATCTAACACTGATGTTAGTATTTAAGAGAATGGCTTAAGACTAGAGGAAAAAATGGCCATCTAGGATGATGGCATCGGTCCCAGAACCTACCTCACGTCTCAGCTGAGTGTAAAATCCAAGACACAACCCCCCATAAGCTGAGACCCTGGATATGAATGAATAAATGAGTCAACATATCAACAGGAGGGTGGCTTGACAGTTAGTGGGTGCCAACTGAAACAAAAAGAGAAAATAATTTATATGAAGCTATAGCTTTGTTGGGGAGGGTAGTAGTCTGAGAGCTGTGAGTACAAATTTAAAAATATTAGCTACACCCCTGGTTTGAAAGATGTAAAAAGCATGCAGAACAGGGCAGAGTATATATATATATATATATATATATATATATATATATATATATATATATATATATATATATAATTATTTTTTAATATTTTGTTATTGTAGGGAAAAATAATAAGTGCTACTTGCCTAGTCGATGGGGAGGGAGGTCATGACTCAGAGCCTATTAAATACATTTAGGCCCTCTAACCAATTTTAGCTAGGCTTAGGCATAGTTCTTTAAGGCACAATGATATTATCTCCAATCTAGGAAAGCAGGTCTAATGCTTGATTCCGATAATAATAAGTGCATCTTAACAGGGACCTAGGGAAAATACTTCACTGATTTAAAATGTTACATATAAATTTGATGGATGTTCACACCTAATGATGCAATGAAGAAATTTTCAAAAGGTAAAAATGATGCAACCATGGGTACTTTTATTACAAAAAAAAACAAGCTGAATGTTAAGGAGGCATGTAAATTAAAAACAGATGGAGACCACCAAACAAGAGGAGGGAAAAGGGGAGTAGCAGTAGCATTGTTGCCTCACAGCAAGAGGTTCTCCGGTTGGATTCTCGGCTGGAGTACCTTCTGTGCGGAATCTGTATGTCCTCCCTGCATTCATGTGGGTTTCCTCCAGGTGCACCGGTTTCCTCCCACATTGCAAAGACATGCATCTGGAGCATTTCTACCCAGGTCTCTACTGAAAATTGGCTTCATTCCAAGTCAGACTTTCCTGATAAACAAATGTTAAATAAATAAATAAATAAATGTTATCTTATGAGGTCATAAGGTCACAAGAATTTTATCAATGTTTAGGCCAATTGGCTAACAAGGAACACTGATTCTGTAATATAAGGTTCAAATTTAATATCTCTTTCCAAAGCATCCATATTTTTCTTATATCTGTCTAAAGTTGTTGACTGACAAATTTCAATAATTATGTTATGCCATAAAACTGACATGTAGTTTGCAATAAATAAATAAATATATATCTTAACCTGGATTACATAAATAAATCTTAAATTTCATATTATTGTGGATTAGAGATTTATCATTTTTGTACATCTTCAGTGGTGCAGTAGTTAGCATTGTTTCCTGACAGTAAGAGGTTTTCCGGTTTGATTGTCAGCTGGGGTGCACTCTGTGTAGAGTCTGCACATTCTACCTGCTTTCATGTGGGTTTCCTACCAAATTCCAAAGACATGCACCTGGAGTGCTAATTCTTGGACCTCTGCTGAAATGGGGTCTGTCCCAGTTGAACTTTCCCTGTAAACAAATGTAAACTAAACAAATTTGCATTATATCGTCATAATAGATTTTATATGCTAAAATAAATTTTTCTCTTATATACCTATAACTTAAAGAATAAAAATGTAGGTATTCATACCTGTCTCTGTATACAAGATCTTTTTATCACAGTGATTCTTTTAGTGAATTTACACTAAACACTCTCATGAGATGTCATGTGATTCTTACTGCAGATACAAAACATGCTGTTATGTTCTGTGATAGTCAAGTAATCTGTATCTCTGACAGTGGCGGCTGGTGACTTCAAATCAAAGGGGGGCTGCAGGAGACAGCTGAATGGGTGGGGTCAATAGGAAGGGGTGCGGCCAACTAGAAAGGGGAGGAGCTATGTTCAAAACCACAAAAAATAACTTTAATTAAATACGCTGTCCTGGGTGCCAAACCATCATTATGAGAGTCCAATCAAGACAAAATGAAGTGTAGACGAATAAAAATATTTCAGTGCGTTGGCTGCATGACAGCTTACTTAATATCTAGATGGAAACAAAAAGGTTGTGAGGCATGAAAAAATAAATTACTTTTTAAATACATTACTGGAATGCCAGTCAAAATAAGTATAAGAAAAACATGCAGCACTCAACTTAAACCACTTCGCCTTGCACTGCAGTTCTAATTATAATTTATATTCAGCTTTATTAAAGTACCAAGTAACACGTGATGCCCCCACTTGTAAAAATGCTTCTTATCCAAAAAGACCTGCTGCCTGACAACTATCTACTTGTTTCATGGGGAAAACATGATCAAAGTAAAAAATGAAAAGCAAACAAGAAACAAGCTCAAGATACATTGCTTAAAGGATTACTGTACAAGTTAAGGACCACACATGATTGGCATTCTGTTTAGTTCATGTGTAAAGCCTGCAGAGATGACTGGAAGTCTCCAACAAGTGTAATGAGCTTCTTAATATAATGTAATCCTGTCCTTTATTACAAATATTGTCATATGCATTTCAATACCCAAGGCTTATACATTATCTAGTTAAGTATTCTCTGCATGGCAACAACAGAAAAGCTTTCAATGTTGGCAATTCTTTAACAGTATGCTTATTAAAGCTTACCTGCATCTTACGATCTCAGACAAGCTTACCTAATGGTTATTAAAGCACTGCTACTTAAACACAGAGCAACAGGCACTTTGAGTAATAAGCATAAATCAGACCATTCTGCAAAATCAAGGACAGATGAAAAGCCACTGTAGTACTTGTGTCTACCTTGGATGGGGGGATACTCTGCATATTTACACTGCATAACTACTCCTTGCCTTGCTTGGACACATCCAGAGTCACTACATAGGGGAGTGGGGTGCAACAAGTATGTCACAATTTGAAATATCTCTGGCTGACTGTGATGGCCCTGACACATTTGTCATACCTCTCAACCTCAGAGCAAGAAATCTGGACAAAGTCATACATAGAAGTGGGACAAAGGCCCAAAAATATTTTAAATATTGCTCTTATAAACTTAGAAAGATAATAGAATAGGTCTTGCATTAGTATGAATTTTCTGAAGGGTATGAAATCTGAAACTCAAATTTCTGCCATTATTTTCTAACTTCAGTCTTTAATGATTTGTCACTAATTTGCAAAAAAACCCACAATTTTATGAAAAACGGACCAAAAATGTGATGCAAAAATATAAAATAGCCGCACGATACAGCTGGGAACCTGTCAAAGAAGGGATACTTTAATATTAGTACTGCTAACTTGAGCAGCTGACAAAATAAAAGAATCTACATGCATTTCTGAAATAAAAGTAATCTATAACTGATTATTACAGTTATTTCTTAATTGTAAACCTTCCATGTTTTCTTCCAAAATTGCTATTTTGTGGAGGGATTATTAGAGGGAAGAGCAACATTTTGAGCCAAAATCAGGGACAGTTGAGAGGTCTGGCTATCCCTAATTCTATAAAGCAATTTATTTCCATGTACCTCTCAACCTGCTAATACAATAAATCTGGACAAGGCCAAATATTTTGGGTGAACATATAAACAGTACTAAAAATTGCTCTTGTATAAACTGAGACAGTTGATAGAATACCAGGTGTTACTTTAGCATGCATTTTTCTGAAGGTTATGAAGTCTGAAACTCAGTGTGCCATTATTTAGTGACTTAATTACTAAATGATATAGGAGGAACAAACCAAAAATAAGAAGCAAAAATCTATTCATTCTTTGAAAATCTGGACAGTTGGGAGGTATAGTTCAGCTGGGGCTGTGAGTTTGCTGCCCTTCCCCCTCACAACATGGTCAAATGGAGCCTCCCCCCTGCAGCCATTCCAATGATCCATTACTTGGCTATTTCACTCCATTTACCATAAACACTAATGTGCATGCTGCTTTACTTATATGATGATTTGGACTTCATTTCAACGTTTTATTTTGCATTTTACAGCACAAACACTAAGACATCTGCTAAACAAAGCAATGCAGTCTCACAATGAAAACAGACTTAGCATTAAAACTTCTCTGCCCTTGAAACAGCATTAAAACCCACATTCAAAGAAAATACATTTTGCCAGTGGCAGATAAAGATTAATTCTGGGCTGTTTTCAAATCATAGGCCCCTTGCATATGAAACATACATGTGCTCTTTGATACACCTTCCTGATTGTACTAAATTATATTCCTTGTACAATACAGTACAGTTGTTAGAGGGTGTTTTAAATTTATTAAATAATGAAACAAAACGCATGCACCAATAATGACAAAACTGCCCAGTTCAGAACATTTTCATCATAAAAGTCTACTCAAACTTCTACAGTCCACCATAATCAGTATATGCACAATCTCTGAGGTAAAAGTCATCTAAATAATTCCACATTAAAGAAATCTGTAACTAATGAAAAGGTTGCTGTTAGCAAACACTTTTATATTTCATGGTTTCATCGAAAAATAAAGTGTCTGTTGCCCCTGAGGAATAAATTGCCTATATTACGTTAAAAAAAATGATAAGCTAGTAATATTGCAATTGGATGGCAAACTGATAACAGGAGCATAGGTAGTATCTTCGCCAAGGAAGACATTCTTCATATGGCAGCATCCACCTTGTGGGAGTAGAATCCACAGCCTTCTGCATCAAAAGCAAGTACACAACCTGTTGTGCTATTAACAATGCAAGCAGACTTTGCATAAGCATCACTAAACTTCTCTTCCTCTGCAGCTCTCAGCTCCTTGTAAAATCTACTCAATACTAAACTGCATCTCAACTTCGCAGCACAAGAACTCTAGAAAAAGCCAAAATGTATGGGGGGGGGCTAAAGCCCAAAAACCAGGGACACATTAAACATTGCTTGTAGAATCTTGGAAAGTTGCTAGAATAAAATGCTGAGTTACCACCATACATTTTACTGCCAAGGTCCCTGTACAAAACAGTCAGAGCAACATACCACTGCGCCAAATCAGCTGCTTTGTGGAAAAGCGGAAGACTGAAACTTAAATGGCTATCATTTAGTGAATTCAGTTCTCACCATAGCTGTCAACCTCTTAGCAGAAAACACCAGGACAAACTCAGTAATGAGGGAATACAGCCCTCAAACATATTCAGTGAATTCAGTTCTTGCCATAGCTGTCAACCTTAGCACAAAAAATCTGGATGAAGCCAATAATAGGGGAATACAGTCCCAAAAATAGGGACAAATTTCAAATATTCATCTTATAAACTTAGAAAATAGGTTGTGTTACTATGTATTTTTTGAAGAATGTGAAGTCTGAAATTCAA
Organism: Protopterus annectens; assembly: GCF_019279795.1. Taxonomy (NCBI): domain Eukaryota; kingdom Metazoa; phylum Chordata; order Ceratodontiformes; family Protopteridae; genus Protopterus; species Protopterus annectens. The sequence goes on from NC_056729.1 coordinate 917,346,398, forward strand.
ATGAATGTCAGTTTCACTTCTGATGGAACAAAAACAATTTTCAGCAGATGCCCAGGGAGAAATACTGCAGACAAGTCTTTGTAAAATGGCAGGACACCAGAGCAAATCCACACAAACACAGGGAGGAGATGCAGACTCCACACAGAAGGCACCCCAGCCAAGAATCAAACCTGAAAACTTATAGCTGTGAGGCAACAATGTTACTACTGAACCATCAAATATGCAAGGAATTAAACATTCAGAAACCTGAAGTCTGAAATTCAAATGCCTGTCAATTTTATTTAACATTTGTTAACCAGGACAGTCTGACTTAGAACAAAAAAAACAATTTTCAGCAGAAGCCCAGGAAGAAATAATGCAGACATGTCTTTGTGACATGGGAGGACACAAAAGCAAACCCACACAAACACAGGGAGAAGATGCAGACCCCACACAGAAGGCACCCCAGCCAAGAATCAAACCTAAGAACCTGCACCTGTGAGGTAACAATGCTACCTCTGCACCATCAAATATCAAGCATTTAAGTATTTAGAAACCACAGATATTATGAGGAATATTATTCCAAAGACATGCATCTGGAGCATTTCTCCCCGGGCCTCGGCTGAAAACAGGCTCTGTGGAACCTAGTCGGACTTTCCCGGTCAACAAATGATAAATAAATAAATAAATAAATAAAATAAATAGAACAGATCAAATATGAGGCAAAAGTCTGCAATTTTTTTACAAATGGTGGTGGGTAGGGAATTCAGGCCCTTAACACCTGCATACAGGGTTCAAGCCTGAGGTATTCCCTACCACACCATCATGAGTTTGCTCTAGCCACTGTGGCATTTTACACACGCACACACACACACACACACACACACACACACACACACACACACACACACACACACACACACACACACACACACACACACACACACACCAAAAAATAGAAGAAAACATTTTATTTCATACCAGTTTTTCTTCCTGAACAAAAACCTCCCAGCACTTCAGCTTCAGCTAACAGTCTTCTAGGGACAAATTGATCACAAAATACACCATGCTTACATCTGAAGCAATAACAATAATTTATAATAAGACAACAAACTGGAGCAAAATGACCTCAGTAAAATGACGTTTCCAAAGGCACACAAAAGAGTTATTCAACTCAATAAAAATAGCGTTCCAAAGGCACTGAAAGGTTATTCAACCCAGTAGAAACAAAAGTTCACACTTTTCCAGTCCAGTAACCACGCACAACGACATATAATCCAAACAAAATATTTATTTGAGCTAGCAAACAGTAAGCGCTTTCACCATAGGGCTTTTTCAAACTTCAACAGTAGCATTTGAGATTAGGCAGCTTATATACATAAGGGAAGAAGTTCATTAGTACAATCAAATCAAGTTAATTGATTAATTAGTTAAAATCCATCTCATTTGAATCATTTAAGGGCAAACCAAACCTATCCTTATAAAGCATGTGTTGAAACTTGAATAAGGTAACATTTATACATACACAGAATTCTTGTAATACTATTTAATTCAGTAGCCCCTATAACTTTATAACTTCAATTCATTTCTAATCATAAATATCTTTAATGGTAATACAATAAATAAATAAGGAAAGTATAAAATATATATAATATAATATATAAAATTCATATAAAAAATACATATGAAAATCACAGTTAAAAACACAATACTGAGATATGAGTAGTCATACCAATAGGGAATAAACACATATGATGAAAATGTATTCCTAGCTCATATTTAAAAAACTAAGCAGGTAATGAAAAGTGCATATAAAAGTTTATGCATAATGAGTAGGCTGGAAGTGTGTGCATGTATATATAATGTGAGCATTGGAGCATAGACAATAAACTACAACTAAAGGTCTAGGGAAGCGGACATAGAGAGATTCAGACCTAATAGCCTATATGTCCCCTCCCTACATCCAGTACTAGATACTTTTACAAGAATGGTAGAAAATGATATTTATAAGTACTATGAAAGTAAGGATAGTAATACTATAAGGAAACGTCAGTTTAATTTGACTTACTTACAGAGACAAGCATTGACTAATCTTAAAAATGACCATTCCATAGTTATAAGACCAGCTGATAAGGGTGGTCCTGTGGTTATTTTAGACACTTCTTGCTATGTTGATATTATGACCACTATGTTGAGTGATGAACTATTTTATGCTAGTATAACTCTTTTAGAGGTTGGTGTGAAGGTCTTTCAAGTGTATGACACTCTAGAGGATTTACATAAAAGTCAAATTATCTCTGACACTTTATTCGGATATCTCAAAGTAAAAAACCCTCTTATCCCGATCATACAGGGGCTGCCAAAGATACATAAATCTTTGAACACCCCTCCCATGAGACCAATAGTAGCAGGGCAGGGGTGGCTAACTGAGCCCTTTTCTATTATTTTGGAATTCTTTACGAGACCTTTAGTAGATGTGAATAAGCATATACTGAGAGACAGTAAACATTTTTTAGTTGATTTATATGAATATACTAGTACCTTGGAAGATAGGGAACCCTATTTTCTTGTAACACTTGATGTAGTAAGTCTATTTACTAAGATCCCAAATGAAGAGGGTCTAATAAGGTTCCAGAGGTATGTTCGAAACCATTCAGATTTTAATGAAGGGACTGTTGACTTACTTTCATTGTTTTTAGAAATTGTCCTTGAGAACAACATTTTTGTGTTCGAGGAACATATTTACATACAAAAAGATGGCGTAGCTATGGGCACTTCATGTGCCAATAGCTACGCCAATATTGTGATGGCCGACTGGGAAGAGAATTCTTTATTTGTTTTATCACAGTTCCAGGAAAATATTGGTCACTACAGACGTTTTGTAGATGACCTTTTTTTCATCTGGAAAGGGGATGAAGAATCTCTCTTGGATTTCTTTGAAATAGTTAATGGACTCTCAGATTTTTTGAAATTCACTATTAATTACTCCCAAAATGAAGTGTCATTTCTAGATATACATATTAATAGATTACCTTCTGGTCTTTTGAATACCTCTATATACAGGAAAGCATGTTATAGGAACACACTATTACACCGTCAAAGCATGCATCCAAGGTTTGTTTTTGATAACATTATGAAAGGTCAGTTTACTAGAGCGTCCAGGCTGAATCCTTGCCATATGGGGCATTCTAAAGAAGTTAATGCCCTTAAAAATAGATTATTAGAAAGGAAGTACCAAGTGAAAGAGATAGATAGGAACATAGGATTAGTTAATAAGTTGAGGGAAACTGTGGCCAAACCATATTTCTCTGAGAAGGAAAGTCCACATGTAGCATCTGCTAAGAATGACAATGATAATATTAGGCTATCCCTATTCTTCTCGAGAGATGTAGATAGTATCAGGGAAATTGTTCGTAAGCACTGGGAAATCCTTGAATTGGATGATGATATATCTAAGATAGTGGGTGATGGTCCATGTTTTTCCGACAGAAATAAATCTAATTTGAAAAGGACATTATGTCATCGTCCTTTAATTAGACAGGGCAATGTGCCTATGAAAGATTACAATACTACACCATGTCTAGAATGTAATCAATGTCAATACATAGATAACAGTGATAGATTTATACATCCATCTACACAAAAAGTCTATAAGTTTAATACTGGGACTAGTTGTACGAGTACTAATGTAGTATATATTGCTAAATGTACGTGCTGCCCAGTATTTTATGTAGGCAAGACCTGTAGGCAACTCAGGGAGCGTATTAGAGAACATGTATATAGTATTAGGACTGCTTCTGAGAAAAATGCCTTAGCAAAACATGTAAGGAATACAGGACCAGGTCATCTATTTAACTTCAAGGTGTTACAACAGGTTAAACCTGGTATTAGAGGTGGAGATATAGACTCTTACCTGCAGGAATGTGAACTTAGATGGATTGTCCGCCTAAGAGCTGACAAGTTTCCAGGCATAAATGATAAAGTACAAGTGAAACCTTTACTATGCAGGAAAAGGTTGGCTAGGCCTAAATCATGAATTAATCTGCCTTATAGCCCTCTATCACTAGCTTTATATCATCAGACCCTAGACCTTTAGTTGTAGTTTATTGTCTATGCTCCAATGCTCACATTATATATACATGCACACACTTCCAGCCTACTCATTATGCATAAACTTTTATATGCACTTTTCATTACCTGCTTAGTTTTTTAAATATGAGCTAGGAATACATTTTCATCATATGTGTTTATTCCCTATTGGTATGACTACTCATATCTCAGTATTGTGTTTTTAACTGTGATTTTCATATGTATTTTTTATATGTATTTTATATATTATATTATATATATATTATACTTTCCTTATTTATTTATTGTATTATCATTAAAGATATTTATGATTAGAAATGAATTGAAGTTATAAAGTTATAGGGGCTACTGAATTAAATAGTATTACAAGAATTCTGTGTATGTATAAATGTTACCTTATTCAAGTTTCAACACATGCTTTATAAGGATAGGTTTGGTTTGCCCTTAAATGATTCAAATGAGATGGATTTTAACTAATTAATCAATTAACTTGATTTGATTGTACTAATGAATTTCTTCCCTTATGTATATAAGCTGCCTAATCTCAAATGCTACTGTTGAAGTTTGAAAAAGCCCTATGGTGAAAGCGCTTACTGTTTGCTAGCTCAAATAAATATTTCGTTTGGATTATATGTCGTTGTGCATGGTTACTGGACTGGAAAAGTGTGAACTTTTGTTTCTACTGGGTTGAATAACCTTTCAGTGCCTTTGGAACGCTATTTTTATTGAGTTGAACAACTCTTTTGTGTGCCTTTGGAAACGTCATTTTACTGAGGTCATTTCGCTCCAGTTTGTTGTCTTTATATATTAACACTTGTTTTGAAACCAGGAGCGTTCATCTCTTAACAGGAGTTTTTTACGTTGTTTTTACCAATAATTTATAATACAAAGAAACTAGTTTAAAAACAACCTATACAATTCAAGTTCAGTTATAGTCCTCAGATTTTGACTGTCCAATACTTCAGGTCTGGTTCCATGTTCAGTCCATTGAAAAATAATGCACTGAATTTTTAATAATGTATTAAACATATAATGGCTCTTGCTTTTTCAAAGTAATATTAGACTCTTTTTCTTCCTTTATAGTTTTAGGAATATATTTGAAAATGTAAAGCTACAGAACTAAGCACATTCATTTTCTTAATATTGGTAATATATTCCCAAATTCCTAATTGAATAAAGTAATCTGAAACATTCCTTCCTGTAGTTAACAATGTCATAAGTTCTCCTATCTTCAAGATTTAAGAATATAATGATAATAACACACCTTTGCTAACCTGGACATTCCCTTTTCAGGGGCAACATGGGAGCAATGCCTTGTTAAGTGATCCGCTCAAAGCCACACAATAGACTGAAAGAATGAAACCCACTACCACAGAAACTACAGCTCTCAACCTTAATCTCTGCAACAACTGCTAGACCATCCATGTTAAGTAACCACCTGATTAAACAATATAGTACACTAAAGCAATCAAGCATGTCCAGCTAAAAGGGCTACCAATAAACATAATAACATAAACAATGACAATTAAAAAAGATGCAGTTGGCTGGGACAATAAAAAATAATATACATACCACCAAGAAGAAAACTCTCTGTACTCTACTCTGTTCTTCTTCTTCTAACTTGTTGTACTACTTATTTCTTATCTTCAGTAATTCTTCTTCACCTTCAGCACAGCTGACAAAATATAGGCCGCCCAAAAAAAAAAAAAATAGAAATCCAATAGCAAATGAATGCTAAATACTAGCTAGGTAAATCCTTACCCGAATCAGTCCAAAACTGAAAGTGTTTGATTCTCGCTCTTTTCCCAACACATAAAGCCCGGGAAGAGAGCGACAACCAATCAGCAGCATTTAGCCCAAGCACATCATGTACATGCCTGCGGACGTTGCAGTCCGAACCCCTTCCAGTTCTATGCGGTTTGGAACCGCATAGACTGCTGAGCATCACACTGATGCCTTAAGGTCCTCACCGGGCTGCAGCAAAAACAAACAAAAAAAGTCTTTATTTAAAACCGCCGCAACCTGAGGCGATTAAAGTGCGCATGCGCGTACTTGCCGAGGCAGAAAGGAACTTGAAAGACGAGTCGCAGCTTGCTTCAGACACAGTAAACAAAAAAAATACGCTCACTACACAAAAAGGTACTTTTTTCTTTTTTTTGTTGAGGGGGCTGCAGTCCGGCAGTCCGATGCCACGAGCCACCTGATCTCTGAAGGTTAACTTCTTCAGTATTTAGCACATCAGTTTCAAAGCTTTTGTATTGATATAATTTGCATGTGTTCTAAATGAAAAATCAGAATAGGTGAACTTCAGTATGTTCTACTTTGCCTAAGTAAACTGGATTTCCTTGTATTTTTTTGACTAAAATAAATTATATTACATTTGTCTGAACAGCATTTTAAATCTGTAGCAGAAGCCAAGCTATCCACTGACTTCATGCTGACACTTAATTCTTCAAAATCTTTATTCTTTTGTATAACAAATCCTAACTTAAAGTCATCTGCATACTTATGAATCCACAGAATTCTATCTTTTGGCAAGGTTGAAAAGGACACTGATTCCTGTGGAACTCCTGCTGATACCGACAGATAACCAGATTATGTTTTTGTTTGTCTTTTCGGCTTTTTCCGGTTAGGGGACACCACAGCGGACCTCTGGTCCGCTAATGATTGGCAGTAGATTTTTATAATGCTGAGTTGCCAGCCCGATGCCCAACCTTCAGCGAAGGCACGCCCATTCACACATGTCATTCGGAGGCCACTCGACTGCGGGGAGGACATGCAGACTCCACACAGAAAGCACTCCAGCTGAGAATCAAGCAGGAGAACCTCTTGCTGTGAGGCAACAACACTACCGCTGTACCACATAACCAGATTATGTATTCCAGTATTTAACACACTGCCTCCTGTCCTGTAGCCATTCCATTATCCATCTAATGATGTAACAGTTAGTATTCAGTATAAACAGACTTTTATAAATGAATGAGAATGATAAACAGTCAAAGGCTTTGCCTAACTCCAGAATATTACACCAAGAATAAGTCCTAAATCTAAGGCTGCTATAATTTGTTCATAAAACTTAATAAGTTTCTTAAAGTAGATCTCCCTTTTACAAACTCATGTTGTGGCGTATCAGTAATGACACTACTAGCATTGGTTTTGTTCATTAATCAATCATACATATTTCAACTACACTGACTTCAAGCTGTAGGCCTATAGTTTTTAACTCCTTCTTTCTCACCCTCAGTGTGTATATATAGTGTGCTTCTCAGCTGATAAGTATTTCTTTTTTGCACTTTTTAACTGTTCAGAGTTGAATAAAACAACAATTGAATTCAGTTCAGAATACATTTTGAATAAATTGCATTTATTTAAACTGTATCTGCTTTAATACTGCTACACGATCAAGTGTGCTCTCTTGCACTGCACTTTCAATTGTTTCTAGTGCAGTTTTATCTGCTTTCTGAAAAAAAAATTATAAGTTTGTTTCCTGCCTGTAACTAGTCTAGTCCAGATACAGATTTGCTCTATCAAGGACTGTTGGTAAGCTTCTGAGACCCCCAAGACTTTCTGTGTCGGAGGGAAGCCTTCTAGCTTATCAGTGAGAGTGGTAAGCACTAGGTAGCCTAGCTACCACAAGAGAAGTGGTTTCTGGCCCAGAAATTGTAGTTTATTGGCCGTTTGGGCAGCTTTTTCCATCTCTTTCAACTTTCTGGTTTAAAAGCCTGCGTTTGCACTTTTCCCACCTTTCTTGTAACTAGTCTAGACCAGATACAGACTTGCTCTATCCGAGACTGTATGTAAGCTTCTGAGCAGTGCCAAAGTCTGCTCTTCAGTTTTTCCTTTAGATCTGCTAGTTCTGTCCTTTTCTACACTTTTACTACCTTATTAGTTTTGCACTTTACCAGACTTCTTGTAGCAATTATTGTAACACACACAAGTGCTACCAGCACTAAACATTCTACAAGGAAACAGCTCCAGTACTTATTGTTAATGCCCACCCCTCCAGGCATTTCTAAAGGACAGTTCCCTTTACTTTCTCCTAGTAACCTGGTGAACTTGGGCATCCTGAGGCAATGTAGCAACTGCCTCACGTACACTGACAACCCTCTCCTCTTACATCCCAACACTCAGACTTGTGAGAGATGCACTTATATATCCAAATTGGAAGCCACGCACTCTCCAGCCAAGACCGGAGTAGCTGGTCAAGAGGAGAAGGTCAACAATTGCACCACATCACATGGAACACATAGCCTTCCAGAACACACACCAGTACTGCCATCACATAAAAACACAAACCACACACCCACCTTCGTGGAGGCTCTCAATAAAAATCTACCCAAACAGCAGAAACCTCCAAGGCAGAAACACACGACCTCCACAACACAACACTAATCATGAGACACATAACTCTCCTAAACAGTGTGCTACTCAACCAAAGCCCCGAAGGCAAAACAGCATGCCCAACATACTAGTCATAGGTGACTCGATAGTGAGGCACACTGATGTCCCACTCACTAGGTTGACTAAGAAGAAAGTAACAGTCAACTGCCTGTCAGGCGCCAGGATCCACCACATAACGCATGCACTCAGGTCACTCAACAACAGGTACAAATATGACTCTGTCATTGTACATGTGGGCGTGAATGACCTGAGACATACCTCTCTGGACTACATGAAAAGAGACATGGAGGCACCTCTCGGATTATGTAGCCCAGGTGGGTATGTCCCTAGCCCTGAGCAGCATCCTACAATCACCAAGAATGATACCACAGTACAAGCAGAAAATGGCTGAATTCAACAATTGGCTAAGTTTCTGGTGTCATTCTAAGGGGATCCAGTATCTATCTGCCTGTGATGACATGATTGACACACCTTGATGCTTTGCCAGAGATGGCCTGCATCTGTCACCTCTGGGCTTCCGGATACTGGCCAAGGCTCTTGCCACCCCTGTAGTACCTTTTTAGGCGGTTTTCCAAAGACCAAATTACCACCGTTACAGCTAAAAACAAATGCAATATGAAGGTCATGCTGCTCAACACTAGAAGTCTAAATCTCAAAATGCACTCACTCGAAGCACTCCTTAAAATGGAGAACATTGACATTTATGCTGTAACAGAGACCTGGTTCAAGGCAGCAGAAAACACCCCTGCACTACCAGGCTATAACTCATTCCACACCTTTCGGCCCCAGAACTTGGACTGAAGCTTCAAAGATGGTGGTGTTTCCATATTCATAAAGGATGCACACACCTCTAGATTAGTAGCCTAAAATAATGCATCTGAGATACTTCAGGTGCAGCTAACATTGGGTAAGACACCGATTCAGGTCATAGCCTGCTATAGGTCCCCAATCATGTCCCAAGACTCTCACGCCACATTCCTATGCACTCTGGAGAATATTAGGGTCTAGCCTAACACTCTCATACTGGGCGACTTCAACTACCCCTCCATTAACTGGCAAAACTACTCATGTACTAATACACTTGCCCAATGTTTCCTGGAATTCATTAAATCCAATGCCCTGGACCAGCTCATTCTTACCCCCACTAGCGGTAGCAACATCCTTGACCTGGTTATTACTAACATGGGTGACTGTCTACACCAGTAGTCAACTCTTCCCTGTTTAGATCTGACCACAAACTAATCACCATGGGAATCCACATCACTCCCACCCCATCCCCCCTGCATAGGTAACCACCATGAAGCTAACTTTGGGGTCCTTAAAACAGAGGTGGCTAACTTCATGGCACCCATGGAAATGGAGAATAGTTGCATGATCACTGAGTCATACACCAATGCACTGTATGAACACGTACACAAATGCATAGATCTCACCATACCCAATAGAACCAAGATGCTCTCCTCTAAAAAAAGGAAACCAATCTGGTGGTCCCCTGTCATAAACAAACTCTGCAACAGAAGGAGTAAACTGATGCAGAATAAAGTAAAGTCCCAAGACTGGAAAAACTCCCTTATCAGCCTCAACAAAAAGTTGAGATCCCTCATCAAATCCTCTAAAGCTAGCTATGAAAACAGAATTGCAGCAGATAGTAAGGACAACCACAAGGCCTTTTATAGTTATGTAAATAATCTCCATAGCAATACCCAGATTTGCTCTGAGCTACTGCACAATAGTACCTCCTATACCAAGTAAACAGATATTGCCAATATAATGGCAGTCAGATTCAGTGCCAACTTTACCCCTCTCTCCCCTCCTAAAGGACCAATCACAATACCAGTAGATTGCCAGGCACCCAGTATTACTTCTGCACAGGTTAAAACAGCACTGTCCAAGGCAAAGAATACAGCTTCTATGGGACCTGACAATATCCCTGTCTGTGTTCCACATGAACTACAGAGTGAACTGGCACCTCACCTGTGTGCCCTGTTCAATCACAACCTCACCTCAGGCTTTGTCCCTACCAAATGGTGCACTGCTACAGTCATCCCTCTCCACAAAGGATGAGTGACTACAGACCCTGGGAACTATCACCCCATTAGCCTGATGAGTCTGATATGCAAAGCTATGGAACACATCATCATGGACCTAATAAACAAGGAAATAGGGAATCTCCAAACTCTGGATCCTACACAGTTTGATTTTGTGAAGGGTAGATCATGCCTGCTCAACTTGGTTGACTTCTTTGAGTCAGTCACCAGAGCTGTGGATGAAGGCAAGGTGGCTCATACAGCCTACCTTGATCTGGCCAAGGCCTTTGATACCATTCCCCACTAAGGAATCATAGAAAAACTCATTAAGCTAGACATCAGCCCCTACATCACTAGGTGGGTTGCAAACTGGCTCACAGATAGAACCCACAGTGTGAAAGTAGCTGACTCCAAGTCATACTGCAGACCAGTCATGAGTGGAGTCCCACAGGGTTCGGTCCTGGGTCCTCTCCTGTTTGGTATCTACTTCTCTGAAGTCCAGGCCAACAAGAAGGGACTCTATAATGTTCACAGACGATTGCAAGTTGGGAGCTATTATTAACTCCCCAAGTGATGTTGACATCCTATAGAAAGGCCTCACTGAGACCAACGACTGGTGTCAGAACCATGGCCTTAAGCTCAGTGCCAAAAAATGTGTCATCATCCCCTTTGGGAAAAACCCAGTTCTCTTGAATTACCACATTGATGGTAGTCCACTAAACACAAAAGGCATTATAAGAGATCTGAGAACACAGGTTGACAGCAACCTCTCTTTTGACCACCACATTGCCACTGTGGTCAGAAAGTCCTTCTATGTGGCACATCTCATTACTAAGGGTTTTGCATCCAGGAAGAAAGAGGTCATTGTCTCCCTCTACTCTTCACTCATTAGGCCAATCATCGAGTACAATGCCTCATTTGGCATGTACCTCACTAGACCCCTACAACTGGAGAGGCCACAAAAGTACCTCACAAAGAGGATCCTAGGCCTTAAACACTTGTCCTATATGAATAGACAAAAAAAAACTCAAACTATTCTCTGTCTCATATCGCCTACTTAGAGGTGATCTCTGCTTGACTTACAAAGCGATGTCTGACCCAGCTTTGTTAGAAATGCTACATCTAAAGAAATCCCAATCCCTCCACATCACATGCTCCAGAGACCTCAACCTCATTACCACAATCTACAAAACATGCTGGAGGGACAGGTTCATAACCCAGAGACTGCCCATGCTCTGGAATAGACTTCCTATACATGTCAAGCAGCGCACCTTACTGGCCCTCTTCAAGAGAAATCTTGATGAGTGGATGGGAATTCGAAAATTCTCCCCAGGGATAACTCCACTGGCTCTACTTGACAGAGGCACTGGGAACTAAGGTCAGGTGGCACAATGCCAGGGTAATCCTATGGGCTAGGCTTGTAAAGGCCCCAGGGCCATTAGCCTAGTGCACACCTATGAACCTATATATGTATATATATATATATATATATATATATATATATATATATATATATATATATATATATATATATATATATATATATATATATTCTATGGGTCTACTTTGACCCATCAAAATTACAGTTCACCAGACTACAATTTCCCCAAGTCCGTTTTTGAGAAAGTACATTTATCCGAAAATGCACATTTGCGAAAACTGAGTCACTGAAACAGAAAATAAAACAAAACACAAATAAACTAAACATATGTATGTAGGGGGCAAGCCCCCCTGCACCGTCCATGTGGGGAGCTGTGCCTACCCCCCCCACAACTTATATATATTAACTCTGAGATCATACTACAGTGGGGAAAAAGGAATATTCCCTTATCCTCACTGTACCATGATCTACAACAACAAGCTTGCCTCCCCTACACCACTGAAGAAACACCGTACCTGCACCACCACAGGATCCCAGAACTGACAACCTCTCTTCACTGAAATGATTTTTGCTAAAGTGCATTTTCAGATAAATGTACTTTCATGAAAATGGACTCGGGAAATTGCAGTTCAGTGAACTGTAACTTCGATCCGTCAAAGTACACACACACACGCATATATATATATATATATATATATATATATATATATATATATATATATATATATATATGTGTGTGTGTGTGTGTGTGTGTGTGTATCTCTCTCTCTCTCTATATATATATATATATATATATATATATATATATATATATATGTGTGTGTGTGTCAGAGGAATGTGTGAAAGTTTTCATGATTTAGGAATAGCATTATTTTCTAAAAGCATATTAAATACGCTAAGCAATATTGCGATAATAATGGTTTTAATATTAACTAATAGAGAAGATGGGATCATATCTGAGCCTATCAATGTTATCTTGTTAATTTTATTTAATGATTCTTTGATCATGTTTATAGTAAAACTGTGACATTAACCATACACTACAATATGAATTTTAGCGATCTGATGTTACTACATCTTCAATTCGTATACAGGGAGACAGTGTAGCATTATTAAATGAATTAGCATATTTATATAAAGTTTTTTACATAGGGCAGCCATAGTGGTGCAGCGGTTAGCATTGCTGCCTCACAGCAAGAGGTTCTCCAGTTCGATCCTTGGCTGGGGTGCCTTCTGTGCAGAGTCTGCATGTCCTCCCTGTGGTCGTGTGAGTTCACTCCGGGAGCACTGGTTTCCTCCCACATCTCAAAGACATGCTGTAGGTGGATTGGACACTCTAAATTGGCCCTAGGTGTGAGTGCATGTGTGTGTGCCTTCTGTGGAAGGTTGGGTGCTGAGCTGGCAACTTGAAACTGTAAAACTCCACTACCAATCATGAATGGATAGGTGATCTGCTGTGGTGACCCCTAACTGGGAAAAGCTGAAAGAAGAAGAAGAAGATAAACCCCAGGATTCACGAAACCTCCGTGTAAGACTAAATAAGTCTTACTCAGGGGCTGCAGTTGAACGGTATGACGTCAGCATGACATGAATATTCATGAAGGCATGCTGACTCTACCCCAAGTCTAACACGGACCGTGCAGGCAAGCAGGGGGCGTGTCCGACTGCTAAGCAGTCTAAAGGTCCACGCCCCTGCAAGTGTGTGAAATGCAAAATGTCAACACACAAGAGCGAGTCCGCTCAAATGTTCATGTACCCAACACCACACTCCCTGACATTGTAAATCCCCAGCACAGTTATAAAAAGTAAAACATTATTTTTTTTTCTAATTCCCAATATAGCTGCCCGTATTTGCGCTTGTGTGCGCGGGTGTGCCTCTTGCTTAGCTGCAGTTAGCAATCTCGACATGGAAGAGCATAATAAGGAATGTGTATGCAAATTATGCCAAATAGTAATAGCGTAGTGGTAGAGTGTTTGCACAAAGAGGAGACATTCATGGTTCAAGTCCCGCCACTCCCCTTCCTATTTTATGTTCAAAATGAGTATATGAAATAATTCCTGACATATATGATTAAACTTTTACTAAAAAGCATTGAAATGGCCTATGTATCAGTGAACAAAATGTATATTTATAAAGGAACCTGAAATATAATTGTCCGCAGTTAAGCAACGCTTTACCCAGCGCAATATAATTGCCCGCAGTTAAGCAACGCTTTGCCCAGAGCAATATAATTGCCCACAGTTAAGCAATGCTTTGCCCAGTGCAATATAGTTGCCCGTAGTTAAGCCGCACTTTACCCAGTGCAATGTAGTTGCTCATAGCTAAATAGCGCTTTACCCAGAGCAATCGGTTTGCGTGGAGGTGCGCCGTGCCAACTAGTGCACCGTCGGGCAACGTGGAGCAACGTAGAGCAAAGTTACTTAAACACAGCCACACCCCCTAACCTGTCTGGACAGTACTAAAATATAAAGCAATGGCAAGGTTCGAACCCAGGACACTGTGCACCATAATCAAAGTACTGAACCACTAAGCTACGACAGCTTAGGATAAATAACATATATATACTTATAAATGTTAGATTAACCATTGCTAAGCAGGTCTGCAGTAAGCCGAGAATTTTCAAAAATGGCCAATCACAAAAAAGTGTGGGAAATGCAGCATATTTAAGCTCCATAGGTGGGAATACTCGCCATAACTGATTGTAGCTCCCATCTGCAGTTAGAATGTCTGGTGCTGGAGAGGGTACTCGCTTTAGAGCGCAACGCTGGGTCATCAAGGAGTCAAAATACATGGTTTGGCTCCTAGGCCATCATCATGAGACTCGACTCCTGCAAGGCCAGTTCCAAGGGACGGAGTATAAGGCAGAGGCTTGGAACCGGTTGGCTCATGAACTCACCAGTGCCACAGGCGTCCCTCGGACTGGTGAGCAGGTCCGTCACCACCATTCAGACCTGAAGAGATGGAAGCAGGACCTTCTGAACCAATGGATCCAGGAGGCCCGTCATATGTAAGATGCCCTACTACTAAGTAGGTAGCCATGGAATGCAGTATGTAAGACATGCTAATATAGTCTAAATAATGAATAGGTATGTCTCAATATCCCTTCATTTACTTCACAGCTGCAGGTGTCCGTGCTATGAATCAGCAAGCCTATGCAAATAGGCTGCTAAGGCTGCGCCACCAGGCAGGTTAGTAATTATTCTGCATGTATTGTTATATAATATATGTGAGGGAGCATGACAAAAGTGTTGTAGCCCAATAATACAGCAATAAAATTCCCTGAATAAATTCTCTGCATGTGCTGTTATATAACATAAGTCAGAGAGCCAGAAATAGAGTGTACTAACCCAGCAATAAAGGTAAAATAAGTCTGGAATACTATCTCTGCATGTACTGACATATAATATAAGTGAGCAAGCCTGAAAAAGAGTGCTGTAACCTATCAATAAAGGTATAATATGTCTTGAATAGGTCTTCCGTATGCACTGTAATATCAAATAAAGGAGAGAGCCTGTAGAAAAAAAGTGTTCAATGTAATTAATAAAGGTATAAAACTTGGAGTGTGTCTGTGTCACTTACTTTGAAATGTTGTTGTACCCTTGCAATAAATGAATATTACTGTTGTATTAGGTGCTGTCAACCCACAGTTGTGCAGTCCCATATGAAGTGGATGAAGGAAGTGCCATTAGATGTGAAGCATATAACATTTATTCCCTGAATAAAGTCTCTGCATGTACTGTTGTATAACATAAGTCAGAGAGCCAGGAATAGAGTGTAGTAACATATTAATAAAGCTAAAATAAGTCTGGAATACTATCTCTGTATGTACTGTCATATAAAATAAGTGAGCGAGCTTGAAACAGAGTGTTGTAACCTATTAATAAAGGTATAATATGTCCTGAATAGGTCTTCTATATACACTGTAATATCAAATAAAGGTATAATACTTGGAGTGTGTCTGTGTCAGTTACTTAGAAATGTTGTTGTACCTTTGCATTAAATAAATAGTACTGTTGTATTAAGTGCTGTTAACCCACAGTTGTGCAGTCATAAAGTGGATGAAGGAAGTGCCAGTAGCTGTGAAGCATATAACAGTCATCAACAGTTGTTAAATGGCTGATATGCATAGGTAAATCTGGCACACGAGTAGCTTGTCAAAGAGTTCCCCAGAAATGTGAGTGTGCTATATGAAATGTAGGGATCTGTAGAAAATCAAGTGGAAATGTCATGTGAACACATCCAGATGTGTAGATACATGAATATAAAAATAAAATACAAGTATGTAGCAGTAACATCTGCATCTTGGACAGTTACTATGTCAGATATAGGTCAGGTATATAATGAACTAGCCAAACCCATTACATAATCTAATGCATGTTGCCTAGTGTAACAATACATGTAGGGGATATACACCTGCAGTCAATAGGAATGTAGTGTAGAGTTAAAGTACTAATACAATGTTAATGGTGGTTTATGTTTACACCCTACTCCATGTGCATAAACAATGTAATTCCACACCTCAATGGGTATGTCTAATCTCAAAATATTTGTTGGGACGTATGTCCTATTGATCTATAAAACCTGCATTTACTTTGATGCATGTCCCCTGTTAAAACACCACAATCTTAGTGGCCTGTTGCCACCAATCATCCCTGCATGCTATTGTAATGTCCACTGTCGTTCAATATATGCATGTGTTATGCTTGCTGTTCAACTGTTGTAACCCTGGTGTGTTGGGTTAATGGGAATATTACTGCATGCTGTTACAACTAATTTGGAATGCTGTTGTCTATGTTGTAATTAAACACACATAATCACAGAACATATGGGAAGACTGGTCCCAGTGGACCCACCTGTCACTCCTCAGCTGGTGATTGCACCTGGCATCAACAGGTCTAGTGCCCAGCCCGGGCTACCTTCCTCCATTGGTCCTGTGCCACCTTCGGGTGGAAGCGCTACAGGGGATGGGGCTCACCCCCCCTGCAAGGGTGGGTGGAGAAGAGCCACCTGTCACCCTCTGAAGGGTCCGGGTTGTGGTGCGTAGGGAGATCCAGCATTTAGTCGCTGATCCCCTGCACCAGCTCGAGGCGAGAGTGGCATGACTCACGGGTGATCCTGCCCCTCCTTTGCAGCCTCCAGCACAGCGACCCTTGGGTCTGTGAAGGTTCACTGGTGACTGCCCATGGGTGAGGATCTCAGTCCCACTGTTACCATCTGTGGGTTCATGGGCTTGCGATTTCCAAACATCCGTCCCCGTCAATTGTGTTCACCCACCCTATGTGTCATACTCCACCCCTGTATGCGTCTTGTTTATCTTGTCTGTTTACCTCCCCTACCTACCTCCCCAAATATACCTACTTTCTCTACCCCACTTTCCACTCTCACCTGAAAAAAAAAAAAAAAAAAAAAGGGCAATCTGTACCCACAAAAAAATTACGCCCCATACATAGCTGCCCATTTCGCACACATGTCTGCTGGACATGTAAACTGATAATTATAATTGGCAGTACAACATACTTTGTTGTCCTCACCCCTCTCTCATGGGTGGAAGGTTTCAAATTTCAATCCAAATTTGCAACATATGCACAGCTGTTGCTGGTAAAGAAACGGGGGGCAGCTATGGACTTTCCCTACACCCGTCCTGCACATCCTGAGCTGATTTTCCTACTGTATTTCCCTCTTTGTGCCCCCTTTTTCACCACTTTCCTATCTCCCCATTTTCTTTTCTTTCAAAGAAATTAGCGCAGGGATTAGCGGGAGTAAGCACTTTTAAGCAGTAGTAAGCGGGTTTAAGCGAGTGTGCGCATGTGTGTGCTTAGCTAAGCATCGCGAAAACCTGCTTACAACTGCTTAAAAGTGCCTTAGTCACTCTATTTCAGGGCCCTTGTTCTGCTCAGCAGCAAAATAAAATACCTATGTCAGTCTCGAATCCCAGACCTTGGACACACTAGACTGCATGAAGTACCACTAAGTCACAACAGATATACAATAACTTGGTGCTGAAAAAAATATATCATGCATTACAATGAGTGAATGTAAAGGAAAAATAGGAAGGCCATAACACAAAGCTTGTTCTGTGGATCTTTACCAGCAATTGTTGTAGAATTGCATTACATGAGTGTGATGTGAGAAGCAGCCATTCAAGCAGCAAATAATGTTACAGAGGCACTTTACAACCCCCACACAGAATCATAGCAGGACAAACACTGGCATATCTGAGTAGGGCAGAGGCCATGCCTCCTAACTGTGACAACTTTCCAGGGATGTCCCTGATTGTGAAGCATATTTTAGCTGTGTCCCTCTGAATCCCTCAGAAAAGTACTGACGTCAGTAAGAAAGGTGGGCTATTACACAATGAATACTGACAATAATAACAGTAGACACTGCTTGTATGAAAGGAGTACTAATCCATATGCACTGCTTCACTGAAGTCTACACCTACTGTCCCTATTATGTGTAAGGTGTACCTCACTGTCAACTACCTATCCCTGACTCCATGCAAATATGTATCTGAGTGTTCCATAGGCCTGGCAGAGGCACAAACACACAGGCATATAAGCTATACTGCTGTTACACACTCTGCAAATAGCTTTGGTAGGACCTCCACAAGCATACCCTTATGTAGGAGTACAACACAGAAATAACAAAGGATGTAGCCATGTACTGGTAGCAACTGACTGTAACAATGCCATTGTACCAGTCCTGAAAACACCTGTGAGTTGCACAGACAAAGTATGACAGTGTAACCTCTGGCTATCATCTGGATAGGTTCACAGTTGGGAACTATGCAGATAGACCACCTGGCTTGATAAACTGACAGGTACACACCAGTCCTTTAAGTCCGGTAAGATAATATTCACACATTAATACTCTGGAAATATGAAAGGGCTACGCCTACATACCTTAGCAATTTATAGCATTGGGTTGCTATGACAGTGAGTACTGCAATGACCACACAGCAGGCTGTATGCATTTACCAAATGCTGGGCGACAATTGGTGCAGAGGGCATCACATGCACATGCAGAGATACCTATAAAAGCAGATTGTACTTGCTATCCCCACATGCAATCATTACATTGCAAATGTAAGCAACTGTACAGCTCCTGCAGAGTATTGTCAAACAGTAGCACGTAAGAAATAAATATATAATTAGGTAACAAATATACAGACCTAATTAAAAACTAAAGTTATTAATTAAGAAAAAAAAAATTAATAATCACAAACTAAACTTAAGTAAGGATCTCTACTTAATAAAAAAAAAAAAACTGTCAAAGCATACAGAGACGGACCTAAAAGGGACAAACAGGTATGTAACAGTTTGTAGTTACCGGCAAGTAGTAGATGTTTATTAATAGTACTGTACATCCTCTGAAACATGCATATGTGGCAGCAGTAGGTATGTATGCACTGATGCCATGCATAACTACTGCCATGGAGAAATTGGTGTGTGGCTGTGTGTGCAGTGGGACATAACTGTGACATATGTAGCTCAGCATTATATGTCAAACATCTGAACATGTTATCTATGGTCTGTACAGTACTGCGTTTAATGGCAGTTTGAGGGAGTAGTGCAAACACCTATATAAACTTGGATGTCACAGAGTAAGACATGCATTATAGTCACATAATGTGTAGCTTAGCATTGGCAACTGCTGTAGCAGGCTAGTATAGTAATGTATCATTTGCAGCTATATATACTCTTGTACTATTACTGTATGCACACATGTGACAACTGTCCATGTTGTAGCAAGGCCCAACAGGTCATCCGTGAGGTGTATGGACTTACAACAGTGTGGACCCTGTGTCTGTATGGCACACACATATGGCGAGATACATATGTGTCTGATATATTAGCATCTGATCATGTGCATAGAGCAAGGGACATACTGCAACTGTTTGTGAAGGGTTGACATTTATATGTTGGTGCAGGTTGTTATGTGCATATCTATATGTAGGTTGTAGTGTGTGTCAAACAAGACAGCATACAGTGCTGGCATATGACATGAGTTGTTCAAATGCCGTGGGTATGATTTGTTAGGTTTTTAGTCTTCCAGATAGGGGGTCCTGCTAAAGATACATGGGCTGAGAATACCTTCCATGCCTTCTGCACAAAACTGTGCAATATCATTACATAACTGTATCCCTCTCAACCTTTGCATAATTGGTATTCCCACCATGAAAGGTGGACTGTATATGTGCCGATATGTATATCTATGTGTACACCACTGGATGTTCATATGTATGCTCAAGCTCAATGTTGTACACATATTACCATCCCTGTTGTTAAAAGCCCTGTACCCATGAACTACCACATAGGTGGTAGTGTACTCAACACCAAAAGTGTGATAAGAGACTACGGGACACAGGTGGCCAGTAGTGTCCCTTATGATAATCACAGTGCCACACTAGTCATGTAAACTGAGTACAGACCACATGTCATCAGTAAAGGTGTGTCATCCATGGAAAGAGAGGTCAGTGTTCCACTCTACTCATCAGTCATAACACCCATCATAGAGTACAATAGCACCTGTTGGTATGTACCTCAGAAGACATCCACAGCAACTGTAGACGCCAGACGCATACCTCACAAAGAGTATTACTGGACTCAAACAGATGCCCTATGCTGACTGTCTTACAAAACCACAGCTACACTGTGTCACATACCGCCTACCCAGAGGCTACCTCTGCCTAACATACAAAGCTAGGCCAAACCCACAGGTGTTGGACATGCTCCATGTAAATAGATGAAACTCTATACAAGCTACA
Organism: Protopterus annectens; assembly: GCF_019279795.1. NCBI lineage: Eukaryota > Metazoa > Chordata > Ceratodontiformes > Protopteridae > Protopterus > Protopterus annectens. Next base: position 917,367,043 of record NC_056729.1, read on the forward strand.
CACTGTACTGATCTAAACCTTGTAACGTCAACAAGCAGAACATGCTTGAGTGGCACATTATCATCTCAGACACATACCATACTCTGGAACTAACTACCTGTCAATAGCAAATGAAGGTCCTCATTAGCAGTTGCCATGAATAATCATCAAATAAGTGGTTCAGGTCAGGTACAGCAAGATAGTTGCCAGTGCGACATACATTAGTGGCCTTGAGTGACCACATGATGCTGCCTGATGATGACTCATGGTACTACACTACATCCAGCTACAGTACCTACAGTACTACACATAGCATTCATTGTTATACACCTGACAGTTGTGTGCATCCGGCCATGGTATGTATACCTATGAGTGATGGTGCACAGGACATTGGAAAGCGTTTCAGACTTGCGCTGCAATGTTGTGTCCATGTACACATTGTGTTCCAGGGTGAGGACAATCATTGAACAACACACATGCATCAACAACATGTATACTGTTATCAACAAGGAATCCCTACACTCGCACTGCATGCTGTGGAGCAACACACATCCTGCATGCTGACACGTGTGATAGGACTCTGGCTTGTGATACTGTACTCCACCATCAACCACTAATGAATATGTTCCATATTGCTGTTGGTGTGTGCATGTGTGTGTGTGTGTGTGTGTGTGTGTGTGTGTGTGTGTGTGTGTGTGTGTGTGTGTGTGTGTGAACTTGACTGAGTAGTGTATTTGTGTGCATGTGTGCATGTGTTCATGTGTTCATGTGTGCATGTGTGCAATTGTTCATGTGTACATGTGTGCATGTGTTCATGTGAGTATGTGTGCATGTGTTCATGTGTTCATGTGTGCATGTGTTCATGTGTTCATGTGTTCATGTGTGCATGTGTTCATGTGTGCATGTGTGCATGTGTGCATGTGTTCATGTGTGCATGTGTGCATGTGTTCATGTGTGCATGTATGCATGTGTGCATGTCTGCATGTGTGCATGTGTGCTAACATTCTGTACAGATGGTAAAGTGTGTTTCCTGTCTCCCTCTCACAGGTGCTAAGGTATTGTTGGATGAGTGCAGCAGGGAACCTGAAGTCACTGCCACAAATAGTGAACATGATGATACATGTGTTGTGGCACAGGCAGGTTTGACAGGGTCTGTCGTTGGTCCACCAATCGACAGTACACAGCTTTCTACCCCATCTATGCGCACATACATACTGCCAATACATCCTTCAACACCAATGGCCTTAGGTGAGGAACAGCATACGGTAGGCATTGACCAGGACAGTGTGGTATCTATGGCACATGCAACCCCACACAGCAGCCTTGCCCAGACACCCGAAATGGTACCACATAGGCATATGTCCAGGGGTTCTTGTGGGAGCACCACTGGTCGTAATGCCCCTGGCAGACGTGCCCGCACAGGTCTCACAACCTCAGGTATGTTCCGGGCTGTGATGCAAGCACAGGCATGTACTGAACAGTACACCAGGCAGGGACTAAGGGTGCAGAGGGCTCATAACACTGCTATCAATGACAGTATCCGTGACCTTGCCGGTGCCATTTGTAATTACACCGATGTCATTGATAGACGTTGGGGGGAGACACTAGATGTCCTCCGCAATGTAATGTCCATGTGCCAGGACAGTGCAGGATGGCTGGGATGTCAACATGGATGTATGCCAGCAACATCATCAGCTGGCAGTTGTCGCGGATGACACACAAGTGCCAGCCGCTCCTGTAGTGGCAGTACCAGCCCCAGCAATGTTGTGGCTGGGCTGTTGGTAGACCGTCCAAGATGACCACGTGCATGTGGCTCTGGCCAGTCCCAGCAGGGACATTGGTCCAATCAACATCCTTCTGCCTCTGACGATAGTACCCAGTCTGGCTTAGTACCTGATACTGTTTGTGTCAACCCTGCCAGGCACAGGTACTGGGTCTGTGGCAGGAAACAGTGATCTGTACAGCCTGGCAGGTACAGTCTGTGCAGCCTGGCAGGTACAACCTCCCATATTTGGCAGCTACAAGGAGATACTGTGTGCATGTAGACACACACACATAATACCAACACCTAGGGCTAACACATACACACACATATTACATCAACACTGACCAATACTGTACTGTTGTCCCTCACACACACACACACACACACACACACACACACACACACACACACACACACACACACACACACACACACACATACATGTCGATTGGATGGGTCATTGTCGGGCTCTGGCAAACCAATAACACACCCTGTGCATATGATGAAACTGTGCCACCTCCTGTCATCTGTGACATTGATGCATGAACAGGCTAACATGGTGCTGATACACAGGGTGACCTAATAGCAGTGTAGCAATGTTAGCATGTTGTCAACAGTAAAGTGTAATGATATCCTTGTAGGTATATCTGAGCAGGCATGATGCATCAAAGCTATGATTATCAATGTAGTATTGTTTACACCAGTGTTAATTCCAAACATGGATTGCCCACCCATGTGCCACTTGGCTGATGTGTGTGGTACTGGCAGCATGTGTCGGTGAGTGGATGTTACGTGTGTGATGTGTGCAGTACAGATTTCAAGGTGTACATTTGTGAACATGGTGGAGGTGCACTGTCTGCATGTACATGCATGGTGGACACATGGGAAGGGTGACATGCCCTGTATTACACAGTGTTAACACTTCATATTTCCTATTGGTGTCCAGTATGCATTTTACTACACATATGTCACAACTTGGGTACACATGTGTGTATGACATGGTATGACACAATGCTGTGGGTGATACTGTTAATATCGGTCATTGGTTTGCATTCTGGTAGTGTACATAACCTCAACAGCCTGATTTTAACCAATCGTTAGATGATGTCTTGACAACTGACACACAGCTGTAGGATACACAGTAGCATTTGAATCATTCCGGTACTGTACTATACCAGTTGCCAGTGGTATTGACCATCACACATTCCCGTGACCACTTCTGTTTGGCATGTGGCCGTCCTAGGTACGAGCAGACACACTAGGGATATATCCGTCCACATCTGGTAATGCATACAGTGGCCTACAATGCATTCTCTGGATTAGACACTTATCCTCCACAAGGGTATCATACAGACAGATACCTGTTGACAAACCCATGCTGTGAAGCTATGAGCCAACTATAGCATAGTCATCCACATTTACTACACATAGTATCCTGACAGTACCACATTGGTAGTAGCCCACAACATGTAGCAGGGGTACCGATGTGTACATACAGCCACATATGATGTCATCTGTCCTTTGATTTTCACATTCCCAAAGGTATGCTGATGTCCCTCAGTGTATCACATAAGCAATAAGGGGTCTGTATGCATATCCACAGAGTTGTACACCTATAATGAATGCCCATTATTGACAGAATGTGTTGTGTTTGAACATGTCTGAAATATGCCCCAGGCATAAACCCTCACTCACACTATTCTATAGAAACTGTCATGTGTGTGTGTGTGTGTGTGACACAGATGACCTAGGGCACAGATCACTGCAGTGGCTGGACTTGTCACATACATACATATGTGACCTATGGTCCGAGAAGCAGCAGCATCAACTGGCAATGGTAACAGATGTAGTCATGTTGAAAGCAGCCTTCACACATGTACATATATGCCTTGGCCACACAGTTACCAATTGAGGTCACATGTACATATGTGTATTTGCCACACAGATACCTGAAGTGTGCAATGCACATACTGTTGTTTTACTGATATGTCATGCAGTAGTAAAAGCAAAACCCACAACACATTGATCAACAGTGTCGCACACACATTCAGCAATTGCAGATTCAAACCCCTGCCTAACTATGCTATGATACTAGAGAGATATGCATCACCACGACATGCTATATGCTTTACTGGGAGTTTTCATTTCCACTGCTGTATTTGTGGGATACTGACATCATCAGACTTGCCAAAGAGGAATTCACCTCTTTTAATGTGTTTTCACAGTCTCCAAAATGGCCACTCCGCTCAAACGAAATCACACACACACAGCAATTGCAGGATTCAAACCCCTATCTAACAATGCTATAACACTTGAGAGATATGCATTAACACAACGTGCTATATGCTTTACTATTAGCTTTTATTTCCACTGCTGTATTTGTGGGATACTGACATTATCATACTTGCCTAAGAGGAATTCACCTCTTTTAATGTGTTTTCATAGTCTCCAAAAAGGTCACTCCTCTCAAAGGAAATCATACACACACACATACACACTCAGCAACCACAGGATTCAACCCCCTACCTAACTATGTTTTGATATTAGAGAGATACACATTAACACGGAGTGCTATATGCGTTACTGGGTCATTTTTATTCTCCTGCTATATTTGTAGGATGCTGACATCATCAGACTGGACATGGTAATATGTGTGAACTTTGTTTTATGCAATCCCAGGAATGAACCATGTGGGTCAGCAGGTGTGAACAGCTTGAACAGGACTCCACAATTCTTAGCTTGTGTGATCTATCTGTGGACAAATTGCAATTTCTTCATATGACAATGCATATTTATGCACAGATTGTTGGTTTTGTGGATATGACGTGTCTGGGATGTTGATAAAGGGCTATTCAAAGTCTATGTGGGATGTGTGTAGCTCCTTTCAGTGATGTATGTCCTGGGTGGCTGCCTTGGAAAATGTCTAGCAGGTTTGGGAAACATGATCTGCCCATTAGCATACCACAGTTGGTTGGGTTGTGTGCTTGTCGGCTTCCAATAGCTCTGTTTCTGACTGCAATCATGATGGACTCCATGGCCTAGCAGTTCAGACTTTATAGGCTTATAGGACTATAGTTCCCATGGTCTGTTGTGAACCAGCACTTGTGGGGTGTGCCATATGTTGCTGTAACACATTCAACAGTTTAAGATCCTGTAGAGAGGGTGAGGCTCAACAGACTGTTAAGGTGCAGGGTCTGTTTGTTCTGTAGTTCACTTATGACACATATGGGGAAACAATGTTATCCAAGTGATGCCATTCATTCAGCTTTGGGAGGAGCTGTTTACCCATTCTACATGTGATATCTCCTGGTATGGTGATAGGGCCTTTTGTCAGTGGGAGGTGGGTATGTATGTATGGGCCTGTCTGACAGGATGTCGTCATTGTCAGTCAGATTCAGTTGACCCTGACTCAGGACATATATGAGTGTACATTGCTATTTATGACATAGCTGAAGGAGGTGTCATGGTTCTGTCTGTACTCCTTCGCAGATAATCTTTCCAAAACACTGACAAACCTGACCACTAAACCCCTGTTATACTGTTTTACACACTTAACACACTACTGATCCTTTGTGATCAGTCAACAGAGTATGTCATCATAATATCCTGGCATGTCCAAAGGTCAGTTTCATGTGTACTCTGCAATCCAGCTGGTGCATATTGGAATTTTGATGCAATGTTACAACTGCCTTATGTACACAGACAACCCTGTCCTCCTCCCAACAAACTCAGATATGTGTGAGAGATGCAACTATATAGACAAAAGGAGGCTGAGCTCTCTCGACCCATGACTGGCACAGTCTATCAGGTGGTGAAGGTAACCACACACACCACAAATCCAGTCTCACATAGACCTATAGCGACAGCAAACCAAATACATTACCACACAAAAACATACTCGGAGGCTCTAAATAAACTCTGCCTAAGCAGCAGAGACATCCAAAGCAGACACCCAAACAACTGCTAACCCACAACAATACCCACATATCACATAGTTCACAAAGTCAGTGTGCCACACAGTCACTGCCCTTAGGGCTAAACAACACACCTAATACACTTGTAATAGGTGACTCTTATTGTCAGACACACTGACGTCCCACTCACCAGGCTGAACAAGGAGAAGGTCTCTTTGAGCTGTCTGTCGGGTGCCAGGATCTGCCACATAACACATGCACTCAGGTCACTCCAAAGCAAGTACAAATATGGCTCCATCATTGTCCATGCTGGTGTGTAAACCCTCAGACGTTCCTCCCTGGACTACATGGCAAGAGACATAGATGAGCTCTCTGATCATGTAGCCCAGGCCAGTATGACCCTGGCCTTGTGTAGCATCTTACCCTCACCCAGAATGATGTCACAGTATACAGATAAACTGATTACTTTTAACAGTTGGCTAACATATTGGTGCCATTCAAAGGGGATCCAGTGTCTGTAAGCCTGGGATGACATGCTCGACATGCCACGTAGCTTCGCTATGGACGACTTGCACCTGTCACCCGTAGGCTTTCAAATACTAGCTAAGGCTCTTGCCACCCCCATAGTGGCTGTTTTAAGTGAGGCTCAGAAGACAAACCCACCTCCATAGATGTTACAAGGTAAAAGAAACTAAGGGTAGTGCTGCTCAACAACAGTTGCCTAACCCTCAGAATGCACACACTCAGGACACTACTCAGTATGGAGACTGTTGATATCTGTGCAGTAACAGACACCTGGTTCAGGCTCCCAAAAGCACACCAGCATTACCAGGTTTTACTTCATACCATGCGTTTCGGACACAAGACTCGGACCGGCCAACAAAAATAGGGGGAGTATACATATACATCACACATACACACACCTCCAGGTTAGTAGCACTGCACGAAGCATCGGAGACCATACATGTGCAACTAACAGTGGCCCAAACTGAATTTCAGTTTGTAGACTGCTACAGACCACCTTCCCGAACTCAGGAACACCACTCGGTATTCCTGGGAACACTAGAGAATATGAAGGTCTCTCCAAACACCATTATATTGGGTGACTTCAAATACACAAACATTGACTGGGAATACTACTCAAGCACCAACACCGTCGCACAACAGTTGCTAGGATTTATGGACTCAAATGCTATGGCACAACTGGTCACCACACCCACAAGAGGGGAAACCATGTGGGACATGATCATCACCAACATGGGGACTCTATGTTCCACACCAGAGGTATACTCCTCATTGGTAAGGTCGGACCATACATTATTCTCACTGGACATACATATCCCTTTCCACACACCCATCCTAGGTAATCTCAGTGAAGAACTTCTCAAAAGCAAATGTCACACTTCTACAAACCGAGGTGGTATCCGTCAAAGACCGTGGGACAGTGGTAATTACAGCTCAGACCACTGAATCCTTTACAAACGCATTCTATGGACACCTACTGGAATGCATGGATTGTGCTATCCCAAATAACAACAAGACTCACTCCTACAAAGGCAGGGGACCTGTCTGGTGGATCACGGCCATTAATAAGCTATACAATGAAAGTAGGAGGCTACTACATGATAGAGCACAATCCCAAAAAGGGAAGGCATCTCTGATTAGTACTAGCAAAAAGCTATGATCACTCATTAATTCATCTAAGGCCCGTTTCTAATGGACACTTGCAATAGACACTAAGGACAATCACAAGGCCTTCTTTAGTTATGTCAGGAACCTGGGTGGAAACTCCCAGATATGCTGTGAGTTACTGCATAATGACAAAACATATACAGAACCCACGGACATTGCCAACATCCTGGCGAACAGGTTCAGTGCAAATGTTTCCCCCCCATCCCCCCTAAAGTGCAAATGTCCATCCCAACAGGGTGTAGCCTCCCTGACATCACAAATGAGCAGGTGAGTGCTGCCCTCTCCATAGCAGACAACACAGCATCAATGGGACCAGACGGTGACCCGGCCTGCATCTTACACGAGCTTCATGATGAACTTAACACTCACATTAAGTCACTGTTCAATATCAGAGTTACTACAGCATATGTACCCAAGGAATGGTGTACAGCAACAGTGTTCCTGCTCCACAGAGGTGGTGCCACAAGGGACCCTGGACAATATCGCCCTATAAGCCTAACTAGCCTGGTCTGCAAAGCTATGGAGCATATCATCATGGAACCCATACACATAGACATCGGGAACCTACAGACACTGGATCCTACACAATTCAGCTTTGTTGTGGGCAGATCTTGCCTCTTGAACCTGTTCGACATCTTTAAACAGTTACCAGGTCCATAGACATAGAAAAGGTTGTCCACACAGCCTACCTGGAGCTCACAAAACAGTTCAACACAATACCCCCCTCAGGCATTATACATAAGCTCACCGGCTTCGATATCGACACATATGTCACAAGATAGATTGCTAACTGGATCATGGATAGCGCCCACATGGTCAGTATTGCAGGTGCCATGTCTGACTATACACCAGTTACACGTGGCATCCCACAAGGCTCAGTCCTGGGACCTCTCTTGTTCAGTATATATTTCTCAGACATACAGGCTAACACAGGAGGAATATGGCTGACCATGTTCACAGATTACTGCAAACTGGATGCCATAATCAACTCTCCAGCTGGCACAAGCATCCTCAAAAAGGGTCTCACAGAGATGGATAACTGGTGCCAGAGCCATGGCTTGCAGCTAATTGCCATTAGATGCATAGTCATCCCCTTTGGTAATAACAACATGCCCACACATTACCACATAGGTGATAATCCATCACATACGGTGGGTGTTATTAGGGATTTGGGGACATGAGTAGTTAGTACTCTCGCCTTTGACAATCACGTTGCCAATGTGGTTAGACAGACCTTCTATATAGCCCACCTTATACCATAAGGTTTCACATCTAGATCAAGTGGGGTCATTGTGCCCCTATACTCATCAGGCCCATGCTTGGATACAATGCCCCATTTCGGATGTACCTTACCTGACACCTGCAGCAACTGTAATGGCCACAAAAGTACCTCACCAAGTAGATCTAGGGACTCACACAGATGCCCTGTGCAGTTTGGCTATGGTAACCCCAGCTCTACTCAGTTGCTTACTGTCTACTTGGATGCGATCTGTGCCTATTGTTTAAAGCCATGTCTATCACAGAATTAATGGACAGGCTCCACCTCAGGATATCCAAGTCCCTTAGAGCTACACACTCCAGGGACGGAAACATCAGCACTGATATTAATAGGACATGCTGGAGGGGCAGATTCCTATCCCAGAGGCTTCACTCACTCTGGAATGAGATCCCAGTCCCGCATACGCAGAGACCCCCAGTGACCACCTACAGGAGACATCTTGACAAGTGGATGGGTGATCGTATGTTTAGCCCTGGGATATCTTCTGGGTCCCTGCTAGTCAGAGGCACAATAAACTAAACATAAGTGGGCTATCTTGTATGACCTACTATTCACAGGCATAGCCTACTAATCTAACAGGGTTGCGAAAGCCAAACACACTCTGGCTAGGCTTATACATGCCCTAGGGCAGATAGCCTAGAATCAATCTCTGAACCTATGATAATGTTCGGGATGCACATTGTTTATTGATGATACTGACTGCAGGTTTTGTTTCTTCTTTGCTTTCCCACTTTCTATGAACAACCTAAGTATCTGCAGAACATATTTGATTATGACAGGGTTCCACTATATTATATATGTGTCTGTTGTCATATAACTGTGTGCACAAGGCAGACTGGTGAATAGTGAGAGGTTCCTGGGTTAACACATGCAACTGCCAGATATGTGTGGCCCACTGCTGTACTCAGACATGGCCTAAGTGTGTGAGCATGCCCAGTTCGGCCTTTCAGTGTTTTGTTGACTGACATTTGTCTCATTTATTTAAGTGTGTGAGCATACCCAGTGTGACCTTTCAGTATGTTGCTGTCTGAGGTCCACTACATTTGTTGATGTGTGTGAACGTTACCAATATTAACATTTATACTATATGTGAGTTGAAAATCAGGTTCTATTCTTACTGCAGGGCTCACCGTTGTGTCTTAACTCGACAGGGATTATGCTATGCCTGTAGGGTTTCCATGAGATACTTTGCATAGACTTATCAACATTTCTTCATACAAGCTGACCACTGACATACTGTCATGATTTAGTGGTTCAGTACTATGACTATAGTGCACAGTATCCTGGGTTTGAGGACTGTCACTGCTTCATATTTTCATACTGGGCAGAACAGACTGCTTCAAGAGCAGTGAAGCAAATATCACCATGTTTACCTGCTTTTGCTGAACTATGCCCAACTTTGACCAAACTTGCACAGCATTGCTCAATGTTAACCAACATTGCTGAACGGTGCCCAATATTGCTCAACATTGCCTGAAGTTGTGCTACTTAGTGTGTGCAATTTTGTTTACATATACTAAATAGTGGTAAGAGCTGTTTAGCACTGCTTTATATTGCTTAACACATGGCAATCATGCCTCAGGTGGTGCTGCAAGGCTGCCTATGTCGGATGCACATATTACACTCCCTATACATGTTTGTTAACAGGTAGTGTCAAGTTAGGCATCCTTTTTACTATATGTGCGAGTCGGAGAGAGGTATCATTTTCAGGGTTCCTACTGAGCCAGTGTATATGCTATGCATTGCTTCTTTGCTAAGGCCAAAGCATACTGGGCACACCTCCTTCTGCTTACTGGGGCGGGCTCAGGTTGTTCCTCCTCCGAGTCACGCTCTGCCTGTGATGGCCTTGGCAATGGTGGGGGGATGTTTGGCCCGACCCTATGCTGCTCCTGCTACAGCTGTTTTCGCAGGGTCATATTATGTAGCATAGCACATACCATGACTATTTGGGTACATGTAGTTGGTGAGTACTGCAAGGCTCCACCAGATGTGTCCAGGCACCGGAACAGTGACTTGAGCAGCCCAAACACACACTCGATTACATTTCGTGTTTGTGTGTGTGCCTCATTATGGTGTTCCTGTTCAGGTGTGTGTGCATTTCTGATGGGTGTCATCAGCCACGGCTTGAGTGCATATCCAGCATCCCCCACTAGGTGACCATGACGGATGTCCCCAATGGCAAATGTCTGGTACAGCTGTGTCAGGTGCCAGATATGGGATTCATGGTAGCTTCCAGGGCAGCCAGCACACACATTCATTATTATGCTCTGCGCATCACACATGACCTGGTAGTTGATGGAAGGGAAACCATTGCGGTTATAGTAGACCCTACCCCGCTCACCAGCTGGTGATTTTATGCATATGTGCGTGTAGTCTATTGCACCCACTACCGCAGGGTATTCCGCTATTTTCTGGAAGAGACGCATATTTTGGCCAATACCTCACGGGAATTGGGGAAATATACATGATCACCGACATGTGCTGACATGGCATTCAGGAACTGGTGCAGTGCCCTGGATGCTGATGCCTGTGAAATCCCCATCATATCACCAGTTGTTCTCTGGAAGGTACCTGTTGCTAGTATTCTTAGGCCAACACATACCTTGGTTTCCACTGGGATGGTTTCCCCTCTGTTTGTTCTGTGTGTGAGGTATGGTCTGCACAGCTCAACAATTTGCTGCATGAGGTCTCTGTCCACTCTATAGTGCTCCACTATCTCCAGCTCATGTAGCCCCTGGTAGGTTACCCTGGGCCTGTACACTCTTCTCCGTCTCCTCACTGTGGGTTGCTCAGCAGCATTCGCATTGTCACCACCCTCAGAATGTTGCATATGTCGCCTTATAACAGCAATGGCAGCCCCTAACATTTCTTTGTCTCAGTAAAGCTTTTTCAGTTTTCACTTCTATTAGCTTACTGCAGTGTTGCAGTGTCTCTGAGAAAAACATAGTGGAAAGTTGTTTGCTGAGTTTTAAGTGCTGGGCTAGGCTGGGCTAGTGTACTGCCTGTGTAATTGCCTGATTCTGATTGTTTTCACCTGTTAGCTCTGCTAGTACTCCCTGGTTAACTTCCTACTATTTGTTGTGCTTCCTTTTCCCTTTCTATTTCCTCAGGGGAGCAGTGCCGTTCACACAAGTGCAAACATGCGCACACCAGCTCACACGCACGCACACATGCTTACACAGACAAAACTTGCTTATTCTTGCTAAAATGTGCGCACACAGGTGTTAACGCGCTTACACGGGTTTCATCATCCTTACACTTGCTTACTCCGGCTTAAATGCGCGCACACGCGTGCACACAGGCTTACTCAGTTTTACAGGCATGCACACATGTGCATACACGTTGCAGGCACTTCTACAAGAAACTTTAGTGTTGTTCACGGAATACCCCTTCATTTTCTTGCCTTTAGCTAGGGTACCTGTTGACACACCTCTTCCAGTGATGAGTAACTGACAGCAGGCACATGCCACTCTACTCCAATGAGCTTCACGTCTTTCAGACATACCTCCCTCATGATGTCACCTATCTTCTACTCTGATACTCTCCTTATCCTACTCCTACACTCCACTGACTGCTCTTTTGCTATGTAAACTTGGGATTCACTATCCTTACCCTCATTTGCATAGGATTACCTACTAATGCTTGTTTACATCTCTTAGACTGAGCTTCCCCCCTTAACAACCTCTACTCGGTAGCCATGTTGTCTTCGGACTGCCATTCCCTTGCATTGTATATTAGGGATTACTGTAAAATCCACATTTGTGGATTTTAATTATTGGTTTTCTGGTTTTTAGAGTGCAGTGCGTTTGCACGTCGCTGCACTACGCTTAAACATCGGGATAAAAAAAATTATTTTATTTTAATTTTGCATCAGTGAACATTGCCAATGGTCATATTTTTGGCCATTGGCATGCTTCCTCAACTGGATGCATCCTTTTTTTGGAGCTGTCATGGCTCCGTTTTGCTATTTGCAGAACCATACTCAGTTGTCAACGGAGTACATTTCTGCAAATAACACTACTTTTACTCGGACAGGTTAGGGTTTCCTGAATCACAAATTGACCTCATTTGCATACCTTTCAGCAGCAAATGAGGTAATTTGCATAACCTAGCCCTGTCCATGTAAGAGGAGTTTTAGGAGCTCTCTTGCACGCCCCTGCCGGCTGTTCCTGGATTGTTTGGTAGACATGTTGGCTGCATGGAGTCTTACTCTACTCTTAGACTCCGTGCAAGCCTTTGTGAATCCGGCCCATAAAGTTTTTTACATGTAGAATCATTCAAAAGCAAGAAGCAAAACTGGTCCTACAATTATCCTGGACCAGTGCAATGAACTTCACTGTAATAAGCTGTACACTTAAATATATAACCCCTCCCCCATCTCTTCCATTGACAACAAAAAACAAAACAAAAGCAGAGTTTTACTGTCTATTGGCACACCACCCAGGTGGCCCACTGCATGTCTCACACACACACACACACACACACACACACACACACACACACACACACACACACACACACAGTGTTTCCTGTCCCAGTCATTCAGGTCCCATTTCTATGCATTGCACTGAACCCTCCTTTAACATATTTTATAATTCAAATGTCAAATATGGCATGTATACTTCTTTTAGATTTATCAAACTGCTTGCTACAAATGTGGCAAACGGTTGCTACAATTTATACCCCACCGGCATGGGACTCTACAATGTTCATGTTTTAGTAAAAAAAATATGTATCACATAGGCTATTAGGAATTCTTTTATTCATGCTAGTGGGATATTTATTATAAAGATTATACTTTTCTTTTCTTCTTCTTCTTGAATAATTTTGCTAACTCTCTATTTCACCACATAGAATAGTGTCATGCTTCCCTAATTTCATGTTCAACAGCTAATATTCTAGTGGACATAATTTCTTCAAAATTCTTATAGCCATAATCTAAGCAAGATAAGATGACCAGTCCATAACAGTTTTGCTTTCTATTAGTGAGCAATTATCGAGATCACTTATATTAAACTTTTTAAATCTTTTTTATTTATGAATAATGGAAGGCTAAGATCAAAAGTCAAAGAATAGTGACCAGGGCATTCAAGCAGAGGCCCCATTTTAAAATCACTTACACTTTCAGATATTGCAGTTAAAACTAAATCCAATATTTTTTTGAACCTCTAGTCACTTCTGAAACCAATTGTATCATTTTGACAAATGTAGTCATGTTAATAAATTATCCTTCAAATACAGATTTTGTTAGACTATCATTTCATAAAATTATTGCGTAATTAAATATCCTAAGAGCATAATATTCTTATAATGCAAACACTTTTCTAACTAGTTCAAAAAAAAAAACAGTGGATTAAATTATCCATGGAGGATGGTTGATAACATAACAATATGTGTGTTGATCTATTTGTGATGATATCTTAAAAACATAAAAAGTGTGCTGGAAACAGTTGGGAAGAACCTAAGTCCAAAAATGTAATAGTAGATACTTTTATTAAAATCAAACACATCTTTAATGCTACAGCTCTTCAAAGCATTTTTGGTTGGCACTCAAGACTTCCTTAGAACTAATGGGTTCAGTACCACTTACTGAATTTGTAGGTCCACCAATGATTAACCAGTAAACCAGTTAGGTATTTAAAAACCTGAATTCAAGCAGAACCATTGGCACTAAATGTCTCAAAAAAGTATAAATATATAAAAATAAGATACAAAACATAGGGGAAAAACCCAAAAGTTACAATTACTTTATATCATCTAGCTAATGAAATAAATAACTTAACAATAAATGTTTAAAAAAATGTTAACATTGATAGTAACATAATTAACTCAAGTGAACTTGTGTAAAATGTATAACGTTATGTAAACAGTTAAAAAAATGCTTATATTAAATATTAAATGTGTATTCTATTAAAATACATTGCAGATTTGTTGTACATATAAAAACACATAAAACCTACACTATAACTTATGTGCCCTCAACTTTAAAACACGTAAAACAGATACATTTTCATTAATACTTGGAGGGGTTTTGGCATTTAATTTCAACTGCCAATAAATTTATTTATTTTATATTTGTTGACCGGGCTAGTCTAGCTGGATACATATCCATTTTCAGCAGAAGCCTGGGGAGAAAAGCTCCATGCACAAATACATTAAGGCATTAAAAACTTAGAGAAAATGACTAGCTTAAATTATACAGCATAATATGTAAAGAAAGTAAATTTTGTGAATACTGTACTGAGACATTAGAGTAGATTTTGGAGATAAACATGTCTTAATTCAATAGAGGGGTTACAAATACAATCAGGCAACAGTTAAGCATAGTAATTAAGCATCAACATTTATTTGAGAGAAAAAATAAAAACCAATAAGTAAGAAAAAGAAAAATAGAGACTAGGAAGGACAAAATGCAGGTAAGAAGGGGTTAGTAGTTGATAGTCAATGACTTTCAAGGTGTGGTATTTGTTATAAAGCATGAGATGAGGGGGGGGGAGTGAAGAGTATTTTTCAATCAGGCTTTGAGCAGGGACAAAGCCATTGTCTTTTTAGGTAATCTTTGAGGTGTTTCTTAAAGAGTTGTGTAGATGAGAGAGAAGTGAGTGTATTTGGAAGCTTATTCCAGATTCTACCAACAACATTGGAAAAGAGTGAATCTCCTGCTTTGTTATTAGATATATTGTTGGCAATCTGTAACTTATTAGCTAAGTGTAGTGTTGTAAGATTTTTGTATGGGGAGATCAGATTAGATAGGATAGGGGTGTTGTTGGGGTGGTGCAGAATTTTTTGTGCAATCAGCAGTTGATTGTATTGTAGTTGGTTTTGTAGTTCTAACCAAATGAGTTATTGAAGTTTGAGACAGTGGTGGGTTCTATAAGGGGAGCCAGTGGCAAATCTAGTAATATTATTGTAGCTAGTTTCCAGTTTGGAAAGGTTAAGCTTAGATAGATTGGTATAAATGGCAGATGCATAGAACAGGGTAGAAGTAAGCTGAGTCTGGGCAATAGATTTCCTAGCTAGTGGGGTAAGGAAGGGTTTTATTCTGTACAGGGAGCCTAGTTTTTTATTGATGGTTTTTATAGTATTGTTAACATGGACATCGAAGCTGAGGTTATGGTCAATAGTTATGCCGAGGAGACGAGCAGTAGAGTCAGGAAATACAAGTACCATTGTCAGAGGTAATGGTAAAGTGGATATGTGGGGATTTTTGGGTGGGAGTAAAAGTAAAATTTTGTTTGGGGGTTAAGAAGGAGGCAGCGTTGGGTAAACCATTTTTCTACTTTGTTAAATACAGTTTGGGTAAGGGTCTGGAGGGAGGAGGAAGACTTGGCAGTACAGATAAGCATAGAGTCATCAGCATATTGTATACAGGAGGTTTGAGGAAAAGCAGTGTGGAGATCATTAATGAAAATGGAAAAAAGAAGAGGTCCTAGGATAGAGCCTTGGGGTACTCCAGTGTCCACTGGGAGGGTGGGGATAGTTTATTGTCCCAGAGTACTGCTTGTTTTCTGTTTTCAAGATAGGATTTAAACCAAAGGATTGCTTGTTGGTCAAGATATTGGGCTTTTAGTGCATTGATAAGTAGGTTATGATTAACCATGTCGAAGGCTTTTGATAGATCGATAAATAGAGCAGATGAGAGAGAGTTGTTGTTTCGATTCTTGTTAATACAGTCAGTAAAAGTTAGCAGGGCAGATGTAGTGCTATGAAAGGGCCTAAAACCGTGTTGGCAATTAGCAAGCAAGTTATTGTGGAGAAGGTGCTGAAGTAGTTGATGGTGGATACATTTTTCCATGATTTTAGCTAAAGGGGAGAGTAAAGCAATTGGACGGTAGTTGGAGATATCAATGGATTTACCTCCTTTGTGTAAGGGGATTATATGGGAGATTTTCCATAAGGAAGGGATGTAACCTTCTAAGATAGTTCTGTTTATAAGGATAGAAACAGGGTATGTGATGGCTTTAGCAGCAATGTGAAGGTATTCTGCTGGGAGACAGTCAGCAGAAGGGGTGCAGGGTTTAAGTTTTTGAAGGAGTTTGCAGATAAAGGTAGTTGTTACTGGTTGTAAATGAAAGGGGGGCAGAGAATCGTTGGTATGTTGTGTAGGAGTGGGGGTAGGGGGTGATAGTGTTTTAGTAAGGGTTTGAATGGCTTCAATGAAGTAGTTGTTAAACGCATTTGCTATTTGCAGAGGGTTGTTATGGGGAATAGAGCTGGGAGAAGGAGTTCTAGCCTGGCCTGGTTTGAGAAGTTTATTAATGCCAGACCAAAACTTTTGAGGATTTTTAGAGTTTGAATGTTGAAGATGGGAATGATAGTTCTTTTTATCTAAGATTATATCTTTTTTGACGGCATTTCTTAACTGTTTAAAGTAAAGGTGATCTGCTGGGCATTTGGAGGTTCCCCATTTTGCCCAAATTTTGTTCCGTAGGAACATTTTTTCTTTGGTTTGTTTTGTAAGCCAAGGAGCTATTTTGGTCCTGACTCTGGAGGAGTGAATGGGAGCATGGCTATTTAGAACTTGAAGGAATGTAGAATTAAAGAAGGAGATAGCTTCATCCAGATTGAGTAGTTTTAGTAATGACCAATTGCAGGCTTTTAGTTCATTAATAAAGTTCTCAGATTGGAAGTGTTTTTTATATCAATACATGATACAATTTTTGTCTTTGGGGATAGATTTCTTTTGCTTAACTATGTAGGTTAGAATATGGTCACTAATGTCATCTGGGAGAGATCCTGTCAAGTAAGTTTCAGGGTGACTATTAATTAGTATCCAGTCAAGAGTAGTTTCTTTAGTACTAGGCTTATGGATTCTAGTGAGGGTATTTATTGTTTGAGTGAAACCAAATAGATTTATATGGGTCTTAGGGTTGGAAGAATTGCATAAGGTCCAGTCTATATTAAAATCTCCTAGTACTATTGTTTCTTGAGAAAGGTGGGTGGATAGGCTACTAAGTATGTTTTCTAGGGTGGTAATATTATTTCCTGGAGGGATATATGAACAGATTATATAGATTGATTTAGAGCTATGTATTTGGAGTTGAACAGTAAGGGTCTCAGCATTGGTATTTGAGGGTAGTGCTACATCACAGGGAGAAACAAGGAGTTCAGATTTGAACAAGATTGCTATGCCGCCGCCCTTTTTTGAAGTGTGGTCACATCTAAGGATATTGTTTCCAGGTGGGATTATTTCTTGGTCATGAGTAATAGGTTTTAGCCAAGTTTCTGTTAGACAATGAATGTCGAATGCATGGGCTTGAAGGAGAGCATGCAGTTGGCTAATTTTGTTGTTGATACTATGAATATTAAGATGTGCTATTCTGAGGGAGTTATCTAATCTAGAAGAGGAGGAAGCATTGTTATGCAATTGTTTTTGTAGATTGACATTTAGTGGGGATGGGCCAGGATTAGGATGAATGTCTCCACCTGTTAGTGGTGTTGGGCCAGGATTAGGATGAATGTCACCACCTGTTAGAATGTTTTTGGATAGTATCAAAGAAGTTTTTAAGATTTTATTAAGTTTGGGTGAGCTTAACCTATTGAGGAGGTAAGTAACATGAGTACATCTATGGAACTTAGGATGCAGATAAGCTGAGGTAGAGGTAATGTTACAATGAGAGAGGCAGTTGGGAAGTAAGGTTGGGAGAGTTTGTAGACTGGACACTTTATGGGCCAGCACATAATGTTCATAGGCAGTGAGGGTATAGGTTGAGGTTAGAAATATAAATAATAAACAAGACAGAAAAAAGTATGTAAGCAAAGGTTTATGTGAGTAGGCCATTTGGAATGGCAGAGTAAGGTTAATGTAAAGTCAAAGGTGGTTTAGAATATAGTTGAAGTGTAGGATAGGTTAATTGATATGGTATAGAAGGATAGTTAGAGTAGTTAGAGGGGTAGTAAGAATATAGTGATAGATGTAAGACTAATGGCTATAGCTGCGGAGAATGGATAGAGGAGATGAGGGAGTGTGCTAAGCAGAGGAGTAAGAAGGAGAAGCTATAGAAGAGTAGGGTAGGTTAGTGCTGATAAGGTATAGAGATAAGGGGAGGAGTTTATAACTATGTAGTTGTGGTGTTGTGATAGGAAGTATAGTAGGTGTGGTTGTTAAGTATAAATGTAACAGCACTGTGGGTGGGTGGGAATTGGGGGTAGGGTAGGGGAGCGGAGTGAGCCCGTAGGGCGAACGGAGCGGGATACAGCAAGTAGTGAAGGAGACAATCAGTAAGCAGAGCACCCCAGACAGAGAAGATGAAGCAGGTGAGTGGCTTCAAGCAGAGCAGGTATAGTTGTAGACCAAGGATAGAGAGAGGAAACAAAATTGCATACTAGTCTGCTAATGGTAGACAGTGATAGGAGTAGAGGTTAGGGGCAGTGAAGGAGAAATATAGGAGTGATTATGCAAGAGGGTAAGGGAGGAGAAGCTGGAAAGAATAGTGTACAGGGGCGAATTAGAAAAGATGGAAGGGGGGTGAGGGTAAAGTCCTGGTTAGACTGCCACCTGGTGTTCAGTGGTTGTATAACAACAGGTGACAGAGGGCAGAAAAAACTAGTAGGGAAGGCTAAGGAAAGCAGTGAGTGAAGGAAATAAATAGACAATACTGGACTTGGAGAGGACTCTGGCTGCTAGCATTCCTGACTCAGGGGCCAAAGGTAATTCAGTACAATTGCAAAATACAGCTGTGAGTAATTATCAGTAAGGGTCATGTCATAGGACGTACTTTGTAAAATACTGCACAGGCCATAGTAAGGTATTGGGACAGCACAGCAACTGGATCCAACTAGACACGGCTTGAAATTGTTGAGGGTATCCTTAATGGCCAGGTAGGTTCCTTAGTACAGAGTAGTGGATGGGGGGGGTTGTAAAATACTGCACAGGCCGTAGTAAGGTATTGGGACAGCACAGTAACTGGATCCAACTGGACATGGCTTGAAATTGTTGAGGGTATCCTTAATGGCCAGGTAGGTTCCTTAGTGCAGAGTAGTGGATGGGGGGTTTGTAAAATACTGCACAGGCCGTAGTAAGGCATTGGGACAGCACAGTAACTGGATCCAACTGGACACGGCTTGAAATTGTTGAGGGTATCCTTAATGGCCAGGTAGGTTTCTTAGTGCAGAGTAGTGGATGGGGGGTTTGTAAAATACTGCACAGGCCGTAGTAAGGTATTGGAACAGCACAGTAACTGGATCCAACTGGACACGGCTTGAAATTGTTGAGGGTATCCTTAATGGCCAGGTAGGTTCCTTAGTGCAGAGTAGTGGATGGGGAGTTTGTAAAATACTGCACAGGCCGTAGTAAGGTATTGGGACAGCACAGTAACTGGATCCAACTGGACACGGATTGAAATTGTTGAGGGTATCCTTAATGGCCAGGTAGGTTCCTTAGTGCAGAGTAGTGGATGGGGGGGTTGTAAAATACTGCACAGGCTGTAGTAAGGTATTGGGACAGCACAGTAACTTGATCCAACTGGACATGGCTTGAAATTGTTGAGGGTATCCTTAATGGCCAGGTAGGTTCCTTAGTGCAGAGTAGTGGATGGGGGGTTTGTAAAATACTGCACAGGCCATAGTAAGGTATTGGGACAGCACAGTAACTGGATCCAAGTGGACATGGCTTGAAATTGTTGAGGGTATCCTTAATGGCCAGGTAGGTTCCTTAGTGCAGAGTAGTGGATGGGGGGAATTCAGATAGTAGGGTCTGGGTCAGGAGCGCACAGCAGCCAAGTAAGATAGCAGAATAGTAAAGGTCCTTGTATTCTAGTTTAGTCTCCCGACAATCACCCCTAAAATCAATGTCTACTAAATCTAAAATGGCAAATTTAAAACCTATAAAATTTGTACATGTTAAAAAGAGTGCTTTTACAGAGATTGTTAATGTTACAGTGTTTTATATTGCATTTAAGGTAATAAATTATTTTATTTAATCTCCTCTCGGTTTCACCAATATGAATAGCTGTACAAGATGAGCATTTTGCAATGTATACCCCCCCTCTGGGAAAAAAAAAATTCCATTTTTTAATTGAAGTTGTGGTTGTTGGGAGAGTACAACAAAGTTGTGGTTACATATTTTCATCCAATGTTCAACAGAATCTCATCTGAGTTTCTACCTTTGCTGGTTTCAGCACTTGGCACTACCAACTCCATTATACTACCAACTCCATTATACTACCAACTCCATTATTATTTTCTCATTAATAATTGCTACAGTTTTTTTTCATGCAAGTTTCAACTGATGTCTCACTATCATTAAGTTCAACCCTTGGCATTACTGGTTCGCTAACCGTATTTTTAGCACAAATTGATAAGCTGATATCACTATTTATATGTTTATCATTTCTGTGCTCACTGGCATTTTATTGAGTTAGTCTTTATTGTAAGATTCCTATTCTATACATATCTTGTTATTAGTGTTCTTATTTTTAATGTCTTCTTTTTTCTTTTCTTAACCTTTGTAGTGTCTGAATCATTTGGGATCCCATTTTCCTGTGCTTTACCTTCACATTTTCCTTTTGAGTTAAAATTGCTCTTACTCACCATAAGTATTAGTCATAATTAGAAATGGTTTATTATCCAAGGCTGCATTTTTGATGCTTTCCCCATCATCTAACTACTGTATTATAAACTGATGTACAGAAGTAAAAGCATTCATATATGGACATTTACAATTTAAGAATGCTTACTCTTAATAGCATTACAAAATCCCATCAATGTGACACTATCTAAACAGTGCTCCTTATAACCTTTAATTAGATATACTCCACAATCGCCACATTCAAGTAAGTACTAATTTTTAATCAGGTCTTCAAATACATGAATATTTAAGGAATCTATTTTAAGAGCCTCAAAAGGACCTGACCTTATATTGTACTCCATATTAAATCAGACTCCAAATGCCAAACCTCAATAAATGCCACTGCTACCTTCCTGGAAGGTAAAACACCATCAGTCACCACATGTCACCAGGCAGAAAAAGTATGTGTTCCTCATGACTGGAGAAAGATGAGAAGACTGTAATAAAAAATAAACTAAATGCCCTGAAGCCCTTACAAGGACACAAGTAAATGCAAACACCACAATATTGTTTTCTAACTGTAACCAAATTACTCACTCAAGTTATTGGCTAGGCTTAAAATGTCCTTTCTAGGCAATTAGCCTAAAATTCATTTATATACCTTGATGGTGTAGTGGTTTAATAATGGGCTCCCAAATACAGGAATGTGAGTATCAAGCCTGCAGGCCCCAAGTATTAAGGGTGAGAGGTTGGTATACGGCTAAGGTGTTTACCTTACAGACACATGGTGCAGGGTTTGATTCTTATGTGGGGTAACTGACTAGGCTTAAAACTGACCACAAGGGCAGTTAGTCTAATACTATTCTATGAACCTATGACTCTATGTGAGTTTGGCATAATGGTTAAGATCTTCACCTTATAAACTCAAAGTACAGGGTCTGATCTTGACTTCAAGTTATTGGCTAGACTTAAAATTACCCTTGGGGCAGTTAGCCTAGCATTCACATATGAACCCAAATAAAATGACCCCAAAATAAACTAAAAAATGAGAAGTAGGCTACTTATTAGCAGACTGTGTCACTTTTCTCCATGCAACATAGCAACAGGTCAAAATTTGCTAGTCCATGGCTATTGTCATATGGCATAAGCACTGATATTACCTGCAGAAGTGCAGCTCGTGGTTCTGTGCTTATTGGTGATTTGCTTTTGTAATTGCTAAAGAAGTCTATAAGTAAAACAGAAGTTCATACAATAAGAAGCTTTCTCTTACAATCAACAGAAATAATAGTAAAACATAAGATAGTTTTATCTGTAGCAGTATATGTTGCCAGCTCATTCCATGCAGCCTTTGGAGCAGAAGACAGTGGGTTCTATTCCCATACTAGGATCGATTGCTGACACTACAGTGCAGCATAAGGGGGGGGGTGCTGCTTTCATGAGTGCATCATCTTTCAGGTGAGACATTAAACCAAAGTGCTATCTGCTTGAATTGGCGGTAGCTCAGGTGGATGCAAAAGATCCCATGGCAACTATTATTAAGAATAAGGGAATTCCCCAATACCCTGTCCAAATGTCCTCAAGTAATATAAATATCATCTCAGGTCTCCCCTGAAAAAGAGGCCACTGTCTAAGTGGGACTAATCTGGTCAACAAAGAGCAAATAAAATTAAAAAAAATGATTCTTTTTTTTTTTAACACTAATCACAGCAAGCTGATTGCAGGATAAACAATGCTGAAAATAGACCAGATGGTTAATTTTGTTCACTTTATGAGTACTGTTAGACCTATAAACTGATTGCAGTAACTGGGTAATCTTTCAAGTTTAATGTAAACATGAATTCAAAGTACCATAGAGGTTGATTACCTGTGGGTCAGCAGTATGGCCATCCAAGGCTTTTCTTCATTGGAAAAAATGTGTTGGTGCCATGTGAGTGGGACATTTTATTTATTTATTTAAGATTTGTTTACCAGAAAAGTCCGACTGCAACAGAGCCTATTTTCAGTGGAGGACCAGGGAGAAACACTCCAGATGCATGTTTTTGGAATGTGAGAGGAAACTGGAGCACTAGAGAAAAATCACGCAAATGCAGGGAGGACATGCAGACTCTGCACAGAAGGCACCCCAGCTGAGAATCAAAGTGGAGAGCCTCTTGCTGTGAGGTGACAATGCTAACCATTGTACCCCTGCACTGCCCATGCATATATATTTCATATTATACAGTAGCAAGCACACAGCATAGGCTCATAGATTCATAGGATGATACTAGGTTATTGGCCTGGAGGCCGTTATAAGCCTAGCCAAAAATTGTGTCCCTGTTCCCTCAAAGTCAGCACCTGTTTCTCCTGTCCAGCAGGGACACAGGTGGGATGTCAGGGGTTATTTTCTGTCTCCCATTCAGTAGTCCAGGTTCCTCTGAAAGTGGGCTAGAGAGGTTCTCTTCTTGACATGAAATGCACTGTAGGTTGCATGTTAAAAACAAGGTAGAGAATAAGATAGTGACATATCAAAGGCTGTTGTTTTCCAGTTTATAGTCAAGCAACTAGTCAGTAATAATGGTAGCTAAAAAGACCATTGGTGGTGCTGATAGCAACATATCAAAACCTTTACAGTTTGAAAACAATCTGTTTGCTGAGTTTCAGACAATGTTCTCAGCAGATCATCTGATACAGTAATGACCATATATCACTTTCTAAGAGAATGGGACAGATACTAACACAATTACTTTCTGTGGACAAACAATGTATAGCAGTGAAGTTTGCCGACCATGGCTTCCCAGGATGACCGGAACCGGATCCCCTTTGAATGACACCAAAAACTAAGCCAGTTATTTAAATAAATAATTTTTTGTTTATACTGTGGCATCATTCTCAGTGAGAGCAGTATGCTGCTCAAGGCTAGGGACATACTTGCCTAGGACATGTACTCAGAGAGCTCAGTCATGTCTCTCTTCATATAGTTCACTGAAGTATGTCTTAGGCCATTCACTCCAACATGAAATATGACAGAGTCATAGTGGTAATTGTTGGTGAGAGACCTGAGTGCATGGGTGATCTGATGAATCCTGGCACCAGACAGACAGCTGACTGTGACTTTCTCCTTGTCCAACCTGGTGAGTGGAACATCTGTGTGCATCACTACTGAGTCTCCAATGGCTAGAATATTTGTTTTTTGAGGGTTACGCCTTATGGGTTTAGTAGGTGAGACACTGGTGTTGCTATATGTCATGGGTGCTGTGGGAACTGTGTTTGTTTTTTTTGAGAGAACCTCCACATATGTTGATTTTTGTGATGGATGCATACTATGTGTATGAGTAGTGGTACTATGTGTATGTGTAGTGGTGGGTGGGTTGACAACCACTTTCATGTTACTGTTTTGAGTGTAAGAGAGCATGGATTAAAGATTCTTGGTGTAAAAACATCTCTCAAACTCTGTACTGGAGTGAGTTATTATTAGAGGGTTGTCAGTGTACATGAGGCAGTTGCTACACTGCTTCAAGAGACCCAAGTCAACAAGGCTGGCAGGAGAAACAAGGGCAGTCCAACTGTCCATAATGGTAGGTTGAAGACTGTTGTCCCTAGGGGGCGACTTTTCAGGATCAAACAAGAAAGATCTTAGTGGATGGACATTTCTGCATTTTTTGTTGTTCTTGTTGTTGCTAATTCATTAGATTTCAGCTCACTAGCAGTATTTCTTTGACTGGGAAAGTACTGAGGATGAGGGGTACACTAATGTGCTACAGCTGTAACTAAGGGAAAAATTGTTGAATTAATCTGTCTGGTTATGGCGCACAATTGCGGGGCAGTGCACAACAATGCATGATACACAAACAAGCAGAAAGCTGCTAAAATGCAGGACTTAAATACCAGAATCTAAATAACTTGGGAAAAAAAAACTTTAAAATGTTCAAAAGAACCAATGAGGATGCTTTTTCCAAGCCCTAGACCAACCACCCTTCACCATGCAGGTTCCAATCAACACAATCCTCGCATAAGAGTGCAGAAAGGCCCCTTCCTAGCCAAGATGGCCTGGAAAACATGCTCAGAACAAACAGCCACTGCAAACAGACCCAGATGCAGCAAACTTGTATCAGCTACTAGCTACCATAGTTTCAGCAGGGACCACGAGAAAATGTTTAACACAGAAGAAAAATAGCAGTGAGACACTAAAAAATATTTAAAACTGGAGAAAATCTGTAAGGAGACTCTAAAGATTGTTTTAAACAGCTAACAAATCAGTTATTATAACAGTGCTTGGTGGGGAAACCAGAACAAGCAGAACAGATTGCTTTGCAACAGTGAAAAACACCAACAAATGCTTACAAAATGGTGAAAATAAAAAAGAGCTTAGTAAACAATGAAAACAGCAATACATTTTGATTTATCAGGCATAGTAAGGCAGGCAGTTGCAGTAAAATAGTGAAGATTAGTACAAAGTATATAAATACAGTATTAAAATAGATGGTAGGCAATACAAAACTACAGTAAATAGTATAAGTAAGCAAAAAACATACAAATAGCCACTACAAACAGAACTAGATGCAGCAAACCTGTATCTGGACTATGGTATGACTACTAGCTACCCTAATTTCAATGGAAACAGCTAGAAAATGTATAACACAACAGTAAAATAGCAGTGAGACAATAAAAAATGTTTAAAACAGCAGAAAATCAGCAAGGAGACTCTAAAGAATTAAGGTTGCTACCCGTCTCGTTGTCAGCGGAACCCTCACGGGTTGAGCTGCCTCATCCCGTTGCCCGCTGTGGAAAGTAGTGGGACTTGAAAAGTCCCGCTTTTCAGTCGCACTGAATTGCTGTGGAAAAGCCACAATTACTTCCGGCTTTTGAACGGTAATTCAGTTACGTCACCAACCCAGACCTGCAGGCAAAGCTGCTGCCTGTTAGGTCCAGATGCTGTAATTCATGCAGCAATTGGCTGCAATTCATGAAAGGGGTGGGGATTGGGGCAGGAAGAGCCCTGCAAAGATTGTGGCTGTAGGAGTGCTTTGTTTTAAGCGCTTCTACAGCCGCTAAAAAAAAAAAAGAGATTTTTTTTTTTAATAACGAGCCTTTCAGTCAGCCATCCATCCATTCATACAGCCATCCATCCATTCTTCCAACCAGCCAGCCAGCCATCCATCTATTCATCCAGACAGTCATCCATCCATTCATTCAACCAGCCAGCCATCCATTCATTCAACCAGCCAGCCATCCATTCATTCAACCAGCCAACCATTCATGCAACCAACCAGTCAGCCACCCATCCATTCAGCCAGCCAGCCATTCTTCCAACCAGCCAGCCAGCCAGCCATCCATTCATGCAGCCAGCCAGTCAGCCATGCATCCCTTCATGCAGCCAGCCAGCCATTCTTCCAGCCAGCCAGCCATCCATTCATTCAACCAGCCAACCATCCATTCATGCAGCCATCCATCCATCCATCCATCCATCCATCCATCCATCCATCCATCCATCCATCCATCCATCCATCCATCCATCCATCCATCCATCCATCCATCCATCCATCCATCCATCCATCCATCCATCCATCCATCTATCCATTCATTCAGCCATCTATCCATTCAGCCAGCCATCCATCCAGTCATTCATCCATCCAGCTGCTACTCCCACCAACCAGCTAGCCACTCCAGCAACCGGCCAGCCAGTCAGCCAGCCACTCCAGCAGCCAGCCAGCTAGCCATTTCAGCAGCAAGCCAACCAGCCACTCCAGCAGCCAGCTAGCCAGCTAGCTAGCCACTCCAGCAGCCATCCGTCATACCCATAACAGCATCTCCTTCACCGCTCCTGTGATGATGTCATGGTAGAGGGTGTGGCCAGTGTCATATTGGCCACACCCCCATGTCCCACTTTGGCCCACTGAAAAGGTGGCAACCCTATAAAGAATGTTTTAAACAGCTAACAAATCAGTTATTATAAGACTGCTTGGTGGGAAAACCAGAACAAGCAGAACAGATTGCTTGCAACAGTGAAAAATAGCAGAAAATACTTAACAAACAGTGGGAATAGCAAAAAGAACTTAGTAAACAGTGAAAACAGCAATATAATTCGATTTAACAGGCACTGTAAGGCAGGAATGCATTACTGTGATCTATACTGAAAAGTTGCCATGACCTCATAATCACAGAGGCTGCATTATGGCTGTACTATGAAGTGACACTTCTCAGTTACCAAGAATGGAACAGTACAGCAGACTGTATGTAATGATTGTTCACCTATATTTCGTATACTCCATTAATTTTCTATCAATTAGTAAACTTCAACCACAACAGCTGCAATACTTCCAAGCTATTGTCAGTCCTGTCTGACTATTATTTTCTGTGGTGTCCTATCTGAGTCAACATTCCCAGACTATGGTGAGATGTGTTTCATGGCAAACCATGTAGATCAAAAAAGGTGTTTTGAATACCATACATTTCTATTTTCAATACTGCAGGACTGTAATAATACATGCATTACTCTCAGGTTGCCTCCTGCTGCATCTTTTTAGAATGGTGCCAACTAGCCAAATGTTGAAGACAGTTATTGTGCCTTTGTTAGGTAGGCATTCTAGGAAAACTCAAGGCCAGAATCCACAGCAGTGAATAACTGTGTACTCCACTTTTTGAAGATGTGGTTTTCAGTAACTGTGCATTTCTGGTGATTATGTTGTGTTTTAAACTGTGTCTGGAAGCAAGAATGATGGTGCTGGGTCTATATTAGATAAACAAAAGTTTATCTAAACGAACGCTGCAATGATCGAAAATCCAGGACCTCTATATGGTTTTTGTGAGATCGCAGTACAGTAAAGATCAGAATATTTGCCCTTTCCTCACTGTAGTGCAATCTCGGAGTTGGAATATATATTTAGTCGGGTGAGTTCAAGGTCCTGGATTTTTGATCATTGCAGCGTTCGTTTAGATAAACTTTCATTTATCTAATATAGACCCAATGGTGCCATGTGGTCAGATGCAGGAGTGAAGTATTTAAGTGAAGGTACTTGAATGCATTTGCTGTGTAGAAATGTCAGCATATGCCATGAATCAGAGTTAGTGCCACCCATACAGTAGGCTTTCCATTTGGTGAAGCATTTTTCTAAATGGCTTGCATGGGCAGTCTGTATGGAGGTTGGCACCAAAGGAAAACAGTAAGTGACAGTCAGATGGTGGAACGTGATATTGATATCAGATGTGATCTGTACTAATTTCATTATCATTGTCTTGCAATATTTCCTCAATGAAACAAGATGTTTACTAACACAGATATGGTGTTTCGTCTCTATGTGCTGAGCATGCCAATGTGTTCTTTGCAGTGGAGCAGTGGTCTCATAAATGCATACGTATATCTCATTTAGTTTGCTTTTAGGTGTCCTATCCCTCCTAAGATGCAATCGTTTTGACACACAAGTACTATGGGAATATTACTGTGCATCTCCAGATTAAAAAGTGGCTTTCTCAGTGGTATTTAACATAGCTCTGTTGAAATGCCTGTTAATATGCTAAACCATTGTCTCTGTTCCTTGCATATGTAATACACCTCTTTCTTCATCTTCTTTTGGTCAACACTCAATTGAAACTATTTACTGAGGAGTTGGGATGTCTGTATTATCAGTTCATCTGCTCAGCACAGTACCTGTTAACTCAGCTTTCCCCTTCCTGAACAGAAAGCTGGGGTCATTGTTGTCCATCAGGCTTCACAATTTATGTACTTGTACCTATTTAGACATCTGAATAGTACCTTATTTGCATAACTGAGCTATCTCTTATAATCTTTGCCTTTATGCAGTGCAGTAAACACAGGCAATGTCTGTACACTTCATGGCTGGCCTGTTGTTTGATGTTACAGCTAATTTGCCTGTTTAAAAATTAAAACTTTGTTTTTTTGTAATGGAATGTGAAGTGCTCCACCCTTTTCTTTTGATCCCCTCCATTGCCTCTTTGGTACCTGTGCACTGATGTTTGTGTATTATCACCCTGGGTTTGTCATCATTGCCCCTGTGGTACATGTGCATTGATGTTTGTGTATGATCACACTAGGTTTGTCATCATTGCTCCTGTGGTACATGTGCACTTATGTTTGTGCATAATCACTCTGGATTTGTCATCACATTTGCTTTGTTGATGTTTCTGTGCATAATGGCCTTTCAAGCTTGACCCCAGCTTTAACACCTACATTCATATGATGATAATAATACAGCGTACTGACATTTACATGGTGCCATACCTCTCAATGTCTTAGAGCACAAAACCTGGACAAAGCAATAAATAAAAGTGGGACAAAGGCCCAAAAATAGGGACATTTTTTTTAAATATTGCTCTTATAAGCTTAGAAAGTTGATAGAATAGCAGGTTTTGTCTTAGCATGAATTTTCGGAAGGGTATGAAGTCTGAAAGTCAAATGTCTGTCATTATTTTCTAACTTCACTTTTTAATGATTTGCCACTAACTTGCCAGAAAAACAGACTTTTATGAAAAACGGTCCAAAAATATGAAGCAAAAATCTGGACATTCTGCTGACAATCTGTACAGATGAGAGGTATGCATGCACAAATTTTCTCTCTAGTGTTGTCATTCATCTGGGACAATGAGAAAACCGCAATGGTGCTATTTCTATCCATACGTAAACAAGACATTTGCTTTGTTACGGACGGTAGAATGGTGTAATCAGCGGTCATGGATTTCCATTTAAAGTTGCTTTTCCTTTGCAGTGCCACTTCCTGATCTCATTCAAATCCTGAACTTCTCTCTTATGTTGTTTCTATCCAGCTGTGCATAGAGGGCCATACATATGTATTTTTTTATTATCATAGAAATTTTCTTCAAGCTGAGAAGAACTATACCGAAAATCTGATGCTCTTCTTAGAAATTATGATTGTCATACATTTTTCAAGCATTTGCACCTGTGGTTGAATCATAGTTGCATATAACCTAGTAATAATATGTTCTTTCTCTTAATGGTGTGTATGACTTGTAGATAGTGGAAACCCGTCTTCCATGAGCAAATGTGAGCACAGAAAGCAGATGTGCATCTAGCTAGATCAAGCTGGCATGTCATCTCTCCTATCTGTTGTGCTGGCAAGCTATTCCTACAGCTTTGTAAGACTGACAACAAACATTACATAACTATTATGAGAATGAACTGGTGCTATTACACTGTACGTTCTGTGCAGTCAGGGGTGCATAACAGCTGTTGCTTTGACTTACTGAACTTGTGATTATTGTGCAAGTGCAGTGTTGTGCACTTTTCTGCCGTGACCCAGAACATTATGTCAAAACAAAAGGACAGTCAAAATAAGGTAGAGATATACAATAATATTGCAATTAAACATCAGTCATGAAAAATTTCAAACCATTTGAATTTAACAGTATGCATAACAGAACAGTGATGAAATAGTCACACAAGAGGAAACAAGTGCATACAATTACTAAAATGACTTCCAATACCTTACATTTTAAAGTACAGTTCTCTTTAAATAAGAGTAATGTACAGCAAAGTTATTTAGCCAAACAATGACATGATACACACAGAAGATATCTTGAAAGTTTTGATATGAGGCCTAGAAAGGTATTCATCTTCAGTCTCAGATAGACTTATGTGTAGAATTGTGATTACTAAGGGTGAAATTATAGCCCTCTTTTGGATCAATTACCTTATTGACTGAGTGCATAAAAAGCAGCAGTGTCTACACAGGGAAACCTTAAACTGTACAACAAAAGATCACCCAGTCGGACTTAAAACATAACCCCGTGTATATATTTATTTACTTCCATTTATTGACTGGGACAGTCCGAATGGGCAAAAACGTCTTTTTCAGTGGAGGCCAGGGAGAAAAGCTTGATGCTTAGATATTACAATAAAAAATATTATATTTATAGCATGTGATTACAACATTTAACATACACAAAGTATGTTTAAGAATAAGAAACTGTGCAAAAAAATACATAAATTGGATGGGAGAAAGGAAATTCACCATCGTGTGTCTCCAGTAGTGAGGAAATCATTCTATCTCTACAAAAGCTAAACTGGTTAGAACTCCCCAGTCACATACTAGTCGCCGAATTACTAACACTACACAGCTTGGTATACAACCCCCTGGCTTGTTCTGCTCTGAATAGTGTCATCAAACCATACTACCCAAACAGAACCCTGAGGTCAGAAGATAAGAAACATTTCACTATCTCCAAACCCTCTAAAACACCTGGACAAAGAGTATACTCACATTGTGTTGCTAATGTTTGGAACTCACTCCAACTACCAATAAGAAGTACTTCTATGTAGCAACATTCAAATCATCCCTTAAACAACACATGGCCATCTCCTGGTAGTGCCCATCCACTGACCCAAATCTTCTTCTCTATTTCTGACTAATTTCCTCCCCCACTCTTTCCCTCCCCCTTTCTTACTTTTATAATATCTATTCCCGCCCCTCTCTACTCCTATCTTAACACCCTCTTACTGTCAATCCACTCCATGCTAATCTCTCCTTACCCCTTACTAACTGCATCCCTCCTAACTCGCCATCTCATCTCTACCCCACCTAACAAATTTACCTAGCTGATATCAGAGCCTATGTATACTTTCAATTTAATATGTCAAATATTCAATGTTTTCCTTATATGATATAAAACTGTTTAGTAATTACAATGTTTCTACTAATTGTATTTCTATTGCACTAGTTGCACTAGTATTATACTTTTAACCTATTTCACTATTATTGTGCTTTTAATAATGCACCTTATTCACTTTCACTGCTGATTATGTTTGTACACTAGAGTCTGGTATTGGAGCTTTTCTCCCTGGGCCTCTGCTGAAAATGGGTTCTTTCTGACACAGTCAGACCATCCCAGTAAACAAATGTCAAATAAATAAATAAAATTCTATGTTGTGCAACTTATAGACAAAGGTGTGGCATCTAGGTCCAAGGAAATCATTGTTCCACTGTATTCGGCATTCATCAGTCCTATCATTGAGTACAATGTCCCCTTTGGTATGTACCTAACCATTCATATCCAACAACTGGAACATCCACAGTGGTTCCTTACTAAAAGAATACAAGGCATAAGTAAAATGTCCTATGCAGACTGCCTCAAGGTCCTATCCCTGTATTCTATTTCCTACAGGCTTTGGAAGGGAGATCTATGCCTGGCATACAGGGCATTGTCAGAACCCTCGCTGATGGACCTCCTGCATATTCACCAAACAAACAGCACCAGAATTACCCATTCTAAAGACTTAAACCTTGCCTGTGATATAAATATCAGAGCTTTGGCCGGCTAACATCTACCTGAAATTAGCTGGACGTATAAGTGAATTTAAGTACACTTTTATCTGCTCTTTTGCATATAGTACTGTATTTAATTTATTTATTTGTGTTTTTCACTGAATATTAACTCAGCTGAAGTTGCGGCTGTCTCTCTACAGAGTACTTTTTAGAATTTCTGTGTAGCCATTCATAGTAGTAGAGGGTAGTTTCAGCTCATCACTGACATCCTGTCTTGCCTTATATAAGTGATACATTTTGAGTTATCTCTGCTTAATATCAGAGCTTTGGCCGGCTAACATCTACCTGAAATCAGCTGGACCTTTAAGTGAATTTAAGTACACTTTATCAGCTCTTTTGCATATAGTACTGTATTTAATTTATTTATTTGTGTTTTTCACTAAATATTAACTCAATTGAAGTTATGGCTGTCTCTCTAAAGTTAGTTCCCCACCCATGCCCCCTGTTCTTGTTTTGGTATTAATGTTGGTGGCTTTGAAATTGCCCGCCCCTCTTGTAGATTTGTATTTGGATACTCCTTCTGGGCCCATCTCATTTGCTCACTCAACTGAATGCAGTGAGACCATATTCTGATTTCAGGCACTCCTACTGTGTACAAAGAGAGCATTTGGGAAGGGCAACCCCTGAAGCATCTTAATCCTGCTCTGTTACTTCCCTCAAAAAAAAAAAATATATATATATATAGGTTCATAGAGTAGTACTAGGCTAACTGCCCTTATGAGCCATTTTAAGCCTAGCCAATTATCCGCTTGTGAGACTCAAACCCTGCACCTTGTATTTGGAAGGCAAACACCTTAACCATTAGGCCACCCTCCCAGCAAGATCAACAAGGCATCATACAACAGCTAACCATCTGTCAACACAATACAGTTTGGACAAGGCTTCAGATTTAGGGTCCAAAGAAAATTCATGACAACATATTATCAATAGTTCCACTACAATAACTTTGTTTTACAGTTAGGGACAGCAACACAGATGGATCAATTGACACAAAACTAGCAAAACTACAAACAAACCAGCTTTAACTCTTAATATATTAGTGGCACTATCTTTTAATACTACAAGAAATTTAAAACAAGGCTTTCATTATATGACATTTTCAAAACGTATCATTAAGTGTACATTTCTACAAAAAATTAATTTTTGAATGCTCACTATACCTGTCTGATGACAATTTTATTTAGCAACTGATTACTGGGAAAGTCCAACTGGGATGACTGGCATATCCCTTTTAAGCACATCCCCAGGGAGAAAAGCTCAACAATTAGGAACAAGTACAGAGGTTTGTTACAAACACAAAACAAAAAAGTCATAAGAACTTTGTTACATGTTAAATTACACTAAGAAGCATACTTGTGTATTACAGCTTGAACAGCAGTAAGGATCATGTATTTTATATATATATATATATATATATATATATATATATATATATATATATATATATATATATATATCTTATTCATCTGCTCTTACTGTAACTGTATTAGTTGCTCTTTTGTGTGCTCTCTGTTCAGTCGCTCTTACTCTGCACTTAATACTACTTGTTAGTAGCCTTCTAATTTACTGGTTTCTACACTTGTTTTTTAGTCATTTGTTAATTTAATTGCATTTATTTGAACTGTATTTGCCGTAGTGTTGCTACACGCTTGGGTATGCTGGCCTGCACTACAATTTGAATTGTATTTACTGCTGTTTTAGCTGCTTTTCTGTAACAAAAAAAAAATGTAAGCTTGTTTCCTGCCTTTCCTGTAACTAGTCAAGTCCAGATACAGACTTGCTGTATCCAGGACTGTTGGTAAGCTTCTGAGCCCCCCCAAGCTTTTCTGTGTTGCAGGGAAGCCTTCTAGCTTATCAGTGGGAGTGGTAAGACTAGGTAGCCTATCTACCATGGGAAGAGTGGGTTTTGGCCCTGAAATTGTATTTATTTGGCCGTTTGGGCAGTTTTTCCATCTCTTTCTACTTTCTGGTTAAAAGCCCGTTTTGCATTTGTTCCCCGCCTTTCCTATAACTAGTGTAATCCAGGTACAGATTTGCTGTATCCAGGACTGTTGGTAAGCTTCTGAGCTCCCCCAAAGCCCTTCTGTGTTGGAAAGAAGCCTTCTGGCTTATCAGTGGGAGTGGTAAGCACTAGGTAACCTATCTACCACAGGAGGAGTGGTTTCTGGCCCAGAAATTATGGTTTATTGGCCATTTGGAAAGCTTTTCCATCTTTTTCAACCTTTTGATTTAAAAGCCTGTGTTTGCACTTGTTTCCTGCCTTTCCTGTTACTAGTCTAGTCCAGGTACATATTTGATTTATCCAGGACTCTTTGTAAGCTTCTGAGCCCCCCAAGCCTTTCCGTGTTGGAGGGAAGCCTTCTAGCTTATCAGTGGGAGTGGTAAGCATCAGGTAGCCTATCTACCACAAGAGGAGTGGTCCCTGGCCCAGATATTGTAGCTATTGGCTGTTTCAGCAGTTTATTTCTATCTCTTTCAACTTTCTGGTTTGAAAGCTGCACTTGTGCTTTTTTCCCGCCGTTCCTATAACTAGCCTAGTCCGGTTACAGAGTTGCTGTATCCAGGATTGTTAGTAAGCTTCTGAGCCCCCAAACCTTTCTGTGTTGGGGGAAAGCCTTCTAGCTTATCAGTGGGAGTGGTAAGCATCAGGTAGCCTATCCTCCATGGGAAGAGTAAGTTTTGGCCCAGAAATTGTAGTTTATTTGGCCATTTGGGCAGTTTTCCATCTCTTTCAACTTGCTGGCTTAAAAGCCTACGTTTGTACTTGTTCCCCGCCTTTCCTGTAACTAACCTAGTCCAGGTACAGATTTGCTGTATTCCAGGACTCTTTGTAAGCTTCTGAGCCCCCCAAGCCTTTCTGTGTTGGAGCGAAGCCTTCTAGCTTATCAGTGGGAATGGTAAGCATTAGGTAGCCTATCTACCACAAGAGGAGGGTTCCTGGCCCAGAAATTGTAGCTATTGGCCATTTAGGCAGTTTTTTCCATCTCTTTCAATGTTCTCTTTTAAAAGCCGCACTTGTGCTTGTTTCCCACCTTTCCTGTAACTAGCCTAGCCCAGATACAGAGTTGCTGTATCCAGGACTGCTGGTAAGCTTCTGAGCCCCGCAAGCCTTTCTGTGTTGGAGGAAAGCCTTCTAGCTTATCAGTGGGAGTGGTAAGCAGTAGGTAGCCTGCCTACCATGAGAGGAGAGGTTCTTGGCCCAGAATTTGTAGTTTCTTGACCATTTGGACAGTTTGTCCGTCTCTTTCAACTTTCTGGTTTAGAAGACCACATCTGCGCTTGTTTCCCATCTTTCCTGTAACTAACCTGCTGGGTAACACTAGAAAGCCTTAAACTGATACAAGCCTTCTAGCTTAGGAGAGAGACTTTGGAGTGATTAAGTATCAGTTTTATATACTTTCTTGCTGTACTTAACTGTTTTCTGCCTAAACACAGATTTTCCAGTGTTTATTGTGATTTAAAAGCTTGTTTTTTCACATATTGTACTTATTTGACTGCCTGCACTTTTTAAAAGTTGTTTTTTGTTTAAATAATGTGTTTGACTGTTGTAGGCTACACACTAAAGTGTGATAGCCTTTTCTGATCATTTGTAGTAATTTAAAGCTGTTTTAAGTGTATTATTTACTGCTTTTGCCTTATCTTTTCAAAAAAACAAAACAAAAAAAAGTCCTTGTTTCCCACCTTTCTAAGCTAGTATAGTCCAGTTTTCAGGCTAGTGCTTAATTCAGGGCTGTGATACCAGTTTCTGAGTTGCCCATACCTTACTTGGATAGAAGGAAGTTTCTCTGTTCACCTGTGAGAGAGGGGAGCTTTGAGCAACCTATCTGTCCCTGGAGGAGTGGTTCCAGCCCAGAAGTTAGTAGTTTATTGGCCATTTTGGGCTAATTTCTATCTCTTTCATTTCCATACTATAAAAACCACGTTTGCACAGTTTTGTGCACCGGGCAGTGCCGGTTAGCTACGGTTAAATTATTCCCGGCATCACTAAGTCTCCTCTTCAGTTTTTCCCTTGAAACTAGTCTAACTCTCAACCTAAGCACTCAAAAAGCATCTAACAGCCCAGCACTTGCTCAGACCTAATAGCAAGCACTAATATACCCTGACACGGATTGCCCAGCAAGGCAAGGCTCTTTATTCACCCCTCACCAACCAAGCGACTAAGAAGCTCACCCTACTATTCAGGCATGACCAAAGGGCAACTTCAGGTGCACTCTCCAGTCCAGCTGGTGAATCTGGGTATCCTGAGGCAATGTTACAACTGCCTCATGTACACAGACAACCCTCTCCTCCTACCACAAAACACTAACATATGCAAGAGATGCAATTATACAGCCAAACTGGAAGCTAAGCTGTCTCCACTCAAGACTGGAACAGAAAGTCAAGAGGAGAAGATTAACACTTGCACCACAACTCCAGCCACACACAGACCTACTAAAACAGCACTGGCAAAAAATGCACAAAAATACACAAATTCATACTCGGAGGTTCTAAATAAAAACCTGCAAAAGCATCAGAGACCTCCAAAGCAGACACCCAAACAACCTGCACTTCCTGTCACAAACCAGACAACACATAAAACACAAAATCAGTGTGCTGCACAATCACAGCCCTTAAGGAAAAATAACAAACCTAATACACTAGTAATAGGTAACTCTATAGTCAGGCACACTGACGTCCCACTCACTAGGCTGGACAAGCAGAAGGTTACTGTTAGCTGCCTGTTGGGAGCCAGAATCCGCCACATAACACAAGCACTCAGGTCACTCCAGAACAAGTACAAATATGACTCTGTCATTGTTCATGTTGGTGTCAATGACTTGAGATGTACCTCCCTGGACTACATGAAAAGAGATATGGAAGAGCTCTCTGATCATGTAGCCCAGGCTGGTATGACCCTGAGTAGCATCCTGCCCTCACCAAGAATGATACCTCAGTATAAAGAAAAAATGATCAATTTCAACAATTGGCTAAGCTTCTGGTGTCATTCAAAGGGGATCCAGTGTCTGTCAGCCTGGGATGACATGCTCGACAAGCCAAGTTGCTTCACAAGAGACGGCTTGCACCTGTCACCCCTAGGCTTTTGAATACTGGCCAAGGCTTTTGCTGTCCCCATAGTGCCTTTTTTAGGCAAGGCTCAAAAGTCAAACCCACCTCCATAAACAGCACAATTAACAAAAAACTGAGGGTTATGCTACTCAATGCCAGGAGTTTAAATCTCAAAATGCACACGCTCAAAGCACTCCTCAGTATGGAGAACATTGACATCTGTGCAGTAACTGAAACCTGGTCCAAGGCTCCAGAGACCACCCCAGCACTACCGGGCTACAAGTCATACCACACGTTTCGGCCACAGAACATGGACCGAAACACAAGGAAGGTGTATCCATATTCATCAAGGATACCTACACCTCCAGGTTAGTGGTGCAGCATGATACCTCTGAGATCATCCATGTGCAACTAACATCAGGAAAATCTGCAATGCAAACTGTGGCCTGCTACAGATCACCCTCCATTACCCAGGACCACCACTCCACCTTTCTGGAGACACTGGAAAACATGAAGGTCCTACCAAACATCCTGATATTGGGTGATTTCAATTACCCTACCATTCACTGGGAAAACTACTTGAGTACAAATTCCCAGGCCCAGCGCTTCCTGGAATTCATCAACTCAAATGCCCTGGATAGGTTCATAGGTTCATAGGTTCATAGGTTCATACTAGGCTATCTGCCCAAGGGCATTTATAAGCCTAAAACTATGCCTATCATTTTGCTGTGCCTCTGTCAAGCAGGTATATCTGCAATCTCCCATCCATTGGTCAAGATTCCTCTTGAACAAGACCAGAGAGGTGCTCTGCCTCACATGTACCGGGATTTTGTTCCACAGCATAGGGAGTCTCTGGGTGATGAATCTGTCCCTCCAGCACGTTCTATTTATAACCGTGTCAAGGTTTAAGTCTCCGCCCTTGTGGTTCTGAGGGATCTAGATTTTTGAGGTGAAGCATATTCATCAAATCTGGGTTTGACATGGCCTTATATGTCAGGCACAGGTCACCTCTGAGCAAGCGGTATGAGACTGAATAGAGCTGGAGTTCTTTCAGTCGGGCAGCATAAGACATATTTTTGAGACCCTTTATCCTTTTGGTGAGGAACTTTTGGGGCCTTTCAAGCTGCAGCAGGTGTCTGGTCAGATACATTCGGGCATTGTACTCAATCATAGGTCTAATAAGTGATGAGTACAGGGGACGATGACCTCCCTTGATCTAGATGTGAATCCCTTCATGATCAGGTGGGTGATATAGAAGGTTTTCCTAACTACTTTAGCAACATGAGTGTCAAACGAAGGCTACTGTCAACCTGGGTCCCCAGATCTCTGATGACTTTTTCTGTGCTCAGTGGATTCCCACCTATATGGTAGCTAGGGGTAGCCTTGTTTTTCCCAAAGGGTATGACTATGCATTTTTTGGCGTTTAACTTCAGGCCATGGCTCTGGCACCAGTTATCCATTTCTGTGAGGCCCTTCTGGAGGATATCTGTGTCAGATGTGTCATCTGCAAACTTTGTCAGCCATAACCCTCCTGTGTTTGCTTGTACTTCAGAAAAGTAGATGCCGAACAAGAGTGGACCCAGGACTGAGCCCTGTGGGACACCACTTGTGACAGGCTTTGAGTCTGACATGGCTCCAGCAACTCTGACCCTGTGGGTTCTGTCACTTAGCCAGTTTGCAACCCATCTTGTGATGTATGGGTTTACATTCAAGCTGATGAGTTTTTCGATGATACCTGAGGCCTTTGCCAGGTCGAGGTAGGCTGTATGGACTGCCTTTCCTCATCAATGGCCTTGGTGACTGTCTCGAAAAGTCAACCAAGTTTAAGAGGCAGGATCTGCCTTTGACAAAGCCAAACTGAGTTGGATCCAAAGTCTGCAAGTTCCCTATGTCTTTATTTATGAGTTCCATTATGATCCTCTCCATGGCTTTGCAGATAAGGCTTGTCAAGCTAATCAGGGTCTGTGGAGGCACCGCCCTTATGAAGTGGGACCAATCCTGAGGTGAGGCTAAGATTAAACAGCTGTCCTAACTGTGGGTTTAATTCCTCATTGAGTTCGGACACCATCCGTCCCATGGATGCTGTGTTTTTGCCTTAGTGAGGGCAGTTCTCACCTGGAGATGTTTGGGGGCTACAATCCTCTGGAATAGATATCTCTCCTTTGGGGGATTGCACTGAACCTGTCAGCCAGTATGTTGGCAATGTGTGTAGGTTCAGTAATTTTCACATCATTTTGAACTAATTCTGAGCATATCTGGGAGTTTCCTCCTAGGTTTCTAACATAGCTAAAGAAGGCCTTATGATTCTCTTTAGAGTCCTTGGCGATTTTTCTCTCAAAATTTGCCTTGGATGATTTTATGAGAGCTCTTAGTTTTTACTTATAATGATCAAAGGTGTCTTACCTTTCAAGGATTTTGCTCTATCTTGTAGTAGCTTCCTCCTTTTGTTGTAGAGCTTGTTTATGGCTGGGGTCCACCAGACTGGGCGCTTGCCTTTGGTACAGAGAGTCTTAGTTTTGTTTGGGATTGCCTGATCCATGCAGTCCTGTAGGTGCTGGTAGAAGGCATTTGTAAGTGATTCAGCGGTTTGAGTAATGTTTACCACTGGCTCAGGGGCCTTAAAGGAGACCACACTAGTTTTAGAAGTGTGAAATCGGCTTTTGAGAAGTTTTTCACTGTGGTCTTTTTGTTTCAGGTGGGCGGGATGAGGACCTCCAGCGAGATTAGTTTATGATCTGATCTCACCAGTGAGGTATACTTCGGTGTTGAACATTTTGATCCCATGTTCGTGATGATGAGATCAAGTATGTTTTCTCCTCTTGTGGGGATGGTGACTAGTTGTTCCATGGCATTTGAGTTTATGAACTCCAGGAATCTTTGGGTTAGAGTGTTCGGGCTTGAGTAGTGTTCCCAGTCTATATTAGGGTAGTTAAAGTCACCTAGTATGATGGTGTTTGGAGATACATTTATCCCCTCCAATGTTTTCAGGAAGGCCATGTGAGGTTCCTGAGTTTGAGAGGGTGGCCTGTAACATGCTACAAATTGCAGAGCAGTCTTGCCTATGGTTAATTGCACCTGGATGGTCTCCGATGCATCATGCGTTGCACCACCTTGAGGTGTGGGTGTCCTTTATGAATATGGACACCCCCTCCTTTCTTGGTGTTGTCCGGATTTTGGGGCCGAACGCATGATATGAGGTGAAACCTGTTAGTGCTGGGGTGCTCTCAGGAGCCTTGAACCAGGTTTCTGTCACAGCACAGACATCGATGTTCTCCATATTGAGAAGGGGCATCTTGAGATTGAGACTTCTGGCATTGAGCAGCATTACCCTTAGTTTTTCCTTTTTGGTGTTCTAGGGTGGTAGGTTTAGAATTTGAGCCTTGCCTAAAAAGGCACTATGGGGTGGCAAGGCCTGGTTGCCAATATCCGAAGCCCAGGGTGACAGGTGCAAGCCGTCCCTTGCTTGAACAGCGCTTGTCCAGCATGTCATCCCAGGCAGACAGACATTGGATCCCCTTTGAATGACACCAGAATTTAAGCCAATTATTAAAGCTGATCATCTTATCACTGTATTGCGGCATCATTCTAGGTGAAGGTAGGATACTGCTCAAGGTCAGGGTCATACCTGCCTGGGCTACATAATCAGAGAGCTCCTCGATGTCCCTTTTCATGTAGTCCAAGGAGTGACACCAGCGTGGACAATGACTGAGTCGTACTTGTACCTCTGTTGAGAGACCTGAGTGCTTGCGTTATGTGGCAGATTCTAGCGCCTGACAGGCAGCTTACTGTGACCTTCTCTTTACTCAGTCTGGTGGCGGGCGTCAGTGTGTCTGACTATGGAATCACCAATGACAAGTGTGTCTGGCATTTTGTTTGGCCTTAAGGGCTGTGACTGTTTGACACTCTGACTGTGTGGTCTATGTGTTGCATGTGTTGGGTCGTGAGGTGGTAGTTGTTTGGGTGTCTGCTTTGGTGGCCTCTGCTGTTTTGGTAAATTTTGATCAGAGCCTCCAGTATGTCTTTGTGTGAGTATGTGTATGATTTGAAGTTGTGATGGTACCATGTGTGACTGGGTATGTATTGTGTGTGGTTACCTTCTCCTCCTGTCTGGTCTTGCCAGTCCTATGTTGAGAGAGCTCAGCCTCCAGTTTGGCCGTATAGTTGCATCTCTACATGTATTTGTGTTTTGTGGGAGAAGGAGAGGATTGTCTGTGTACATGAGGCAGTTGTAACATTGCCTCAATATTCCCAGGTTCACCAGTTGAGCTGGAGAGGACACTAGCAACTGATCCCTCGACATACTAGAAGTAGTAGATAAAGAGACTTTCAAAGGACAGTGGGTTTTAGGCTGGTGGGGTACTATCTATAATAAGAGTGCTTTATCAAGGTGCAAGTACTGTAGGAGTAAGTGCTAGGCTTTACAGATAGAGAATAGTCTACTTGGGAATCAAGTAGAGATGAACTTTTCAGTTATAGGATATGCTGGTTAGATCAGCAGTACAGCTCGAGGAAGGTAGTTTTAAGGGAAAATTGGAAGAGTGGAATTTAGATGGCCCAAATAGTTTAACCTTGTTTAACCGCTGCTCGGGCTGAAGGGAGCTAGGAATTGGCCCAAAACGACCAATGGACTACTAGTTTCTGGCTGAAACTTCACCAAATCAGACAAAAGGCCGCTCTCAGCTTCCCCCTCCCACTGGTAAGCAAAGAAACTTCCCTCCTTCCTAATAAGGCAATGGATCAGTAACAGGAACTAAAAACAAAGCCCAGGGATCAGCAACTCTGAAACTGGACTACTCTAGTTCAGTAGGAAAACAAGAGATTTTTGTTTTATTACAGAGACAAGGAAAAAACAGACAGTAATTGCTGTAAATTTAGTGTGTAGCCTACAGAAACAATTTGCAACAATTAGTAACTTAAAGTGCAATAAACAGTGTAAAATGCAGAAATCACTTAAAGTAGCAATAAAACAGGCGAAATGCAGTTGCTAGCTTAAATAACAGTGGGAAAGCCACAAAAATACTTATATCTGGTAGAAAGTCACTCTTTTAGCTCTCTGCTGCTTGGATCACCCTGCAGGCCACCACGAGGATCTGTGCTGAGTTGGTACAAGCTGGAAAACGCGTGTTTAGCGTGTTTTATAGCAGGGGCTGAAAGGAAAACAACCAATGGACTACTAGTTTCTGGCTGAAACTTCACCAAATCGGACAGAAAGGCTGCTCAGTGCTTCCCACTCCCACTGGTAAGCAAAGAAACTTCCTCCTCCTAATAAGGCAATGAATCAGTAACAGGAACTAAAAACAAAGCCCAGGGATCAGCAACTCTGAAACTGGACTACTCTAGTTCAGTAAGGCAGGAAAACAAGAGATTTTTTTGTTTTATTACAGAGACAAGGAAAAACAGACAGTAAATGCTATAAATGCTGTAAATCTTTAGTGTGTAGCCTACAGAAACAATTTGCAACAATTAGTAACTTAAAGTGCAATAAACAGTGTAAAATGCAGAAATCACTTAAAGTAGCAGTAAAACAGGCGAAATGCAGTCGCTAGCTTAAATAACAGTGGGAAAGCCACAAAAAATACTTATATCTGGTAGAAAGTCACTCTTTTAGCTCTCTGCTGCTTGGATCACTCTGCAGGCCACCACGAGGATCTGTGCTGAGTTGGTACAAGCTGGTGTTTTATAGCAGGGGCTGAAAGATCAGCTGGTAAACTCCCGTACCAGAGGTGAAAACATATTGGACCTAGTCATCACCAACATGGGCGACAGGTGTTCCACACCGGAGGTCAACCCGTTACTGGTTAAATCAGACCATAAACTAATCACTCTGGATGTCCACACCCCACCACCACCCCCAACTAAGGAAACCACAGTAAAAAACTTTTCTAAAGCAAACTTCACCTTACTTAAGACAGAGGTGGTAAGTTTCACAGCCCTCACGCTAAAGGATAATGCTGCCCAAGATGCAGAAACCTTTACAAATGCACTCTATGAGCACCTACAAGGATGCATGGATCATGCCATCCCTAGCAAAACCAAGGCTCACTCCTCTAAGAGAAGGAAACCAGTTTGGTGGACCCCTGCAATAAACAGGCTATACAACAGAAGGAGGAGGAAACTAATTCAGAAAAAAGCAAATCCCAAGAAGAAAAGACATCCCTGATCAGTATCAGTAAGAAACTGAGGTCCCTCATGAAATCATCCAAGGCTAACTTTGAAAGAAAAATAGCCAAGGATTCAAAAGATAACCACAAAGCCTTCTTTAGCTATGTTAAGAATCCAAGTGGAAACTCGCAGATATGCACTGAACTAGTGCCAAATAGCACAAAATATACTGAACCGACTGATATTGCCAACATCCTGGCAGACAGATTCAATGTAAACTTCACCCCCCTCTCACCTCCAAAAGGGCCCACAACAATACCGGAAAAGTGTAGTGTCCCAAAAATCACAGATGCACAGGTAAAAACAGCCCTTTCAAAAGCCAAAACCACAGTGTCAGTGGGACCAGATGGTGTCCCAGGCTATGTC
Organism: Protopterus annectens; assembly: GCF_019279795.1. Classification (NCBI taxonomy): domain Eukaryota; kingdom Metazoa; phylum Chordata; order Ceratodontiformes; family Protopteridae; genus Protopterus; species Protopterus annectens. Next base: position 917,411,027 of record NC_056729.1, read on the forward strand.
CTGCACAAACTACAGAACGAACTAACCCCCCCACCTAAACACGCTGTTCGACCTCAGCCTCTCCACAGGTTACGTGCCCATAGAATGGTGCACAGCAAAAGTTATTCCTCTCCACAAAGGAGGGGCCACAACTGACCCTGGTAACTATCACCCCCATAAGCCTGACTAGCTTGGTCTGCAAGGCTATGGAGCCTATCATCATAGAACTCATTAACAAAGACATTGGGAACCTCCAAATATTTGACCCAACCCAGTTCAGCTTTGTTATCATGCCTACTAAACCTGGTTGACTTCTTTGAGACAGTCACCAAGGCCATAGATGAGGGAAAGGTGGCTCACACAGCCTACCTTGACCTCGCCAAGGCTTTCAACACCATTCCCCACTCGGGTATTACAGAAAAACTCACCAGCCTGAACATAAACCCCTACGTCATGAGATGGGTTGCCAAGTGGCTTGCAGACAGAACTCACACTGTAAGAATAGCAGGCTCAAGGACCGACTGTAAACCAGTCACAAGTGGTGTCCCACAAGGCTCGGTCCTGGGACCCCTGCTGTTTGGCATATACTTGACAGAAGTACAGGCAAGCACAGAAGGACTATGGCTAACCAAGTTCACCAATGACTGCAAACTGGGAGCCATAATTGATTCTCCGGCTAACACGGACATCCTCCAAAAGGGCCTTACTGAAATGGACACCTGGTATCAAAGTCATGGCCTCAAGCTAAATGCCAAAAAATGCATAGTCATCCTTTTTGGTTAAAACAAAACACCCACGGATTACCACATAGGTGGCAGCCCCCTTAATACAGAAAAGGTAATAAGAGATCTGGGGACCCAGGTAGACAGTAATCTCTCCTTTGACAATCATATTGCCAAAGTACTTAGGAAATCCTTCTATGTGGCCCATCTAATTACTAAAGGGTTCACATCTAGACATAAAGAGGTTATAGTGCCCCTCTACTCGTCACTCATTAGACCCATCATAGAGTACAATGTCCCATTTGGGATGTACCTCCCAAGACACTTCCAACAGCTGGAAAGACCACAAAAGTACCTCACCAAGAGGATTACTGGTCTCAAACATATGTCCTATGCAGCCCGACTGAAAAAAAACTCCGGCTGTACTCAGTGGCATATTGCTTACTCAGAGGTGATCTCTGCCTGACTTACAAAGCCATGTCCAACTCAGAATTGATGGACATGCTCCACCTAAAGAAATCCAAGTCACTGTGAGCCATGCACTCTAGTGAGCTAAACCTCGCCACAACAATAAATAGAACATGCTGGAGGGACAGATTCCTGCCACAGAGACTCCCCATGCTTTGGAACAAAATTCCAAATTACATCAGGCAGAGCCCCTCACTAACACTCTTCAAGAGAAACTTTGATGAGTGGATGGGTAACAGAAAATACACCCATGGGATCACTTCATTGGCTCTGCATGACAGAGGATCAGTTAATTAATCAATGGGGCAGCGAAAGCCGACACACTCTGGCTAAGCTTATAACTCCCCTCGGGCAGATAACCTAGTACCTACCTATGAACCTATGAACCTAAATAGGACCTGCTGGAGAGACAGGTGTATATCCCAGAGACTACTCTATGTGTGGAACAGGCTCCTCATCCATGTGAAGCAGAGTTCCTCCCTAACACAATTCAAGTGCAACTTGGACAACTGGATGGAGAACAGGAAATTTATCACTAATTGGAACCTATGTTTTTAATGGACACAGGCAACCTGTAAATGGTTCATCTCACAGGACCCTGCTTGTAAATATTTCATATCCCAAGCCCTTGCTTACACTTATGGGTACCAGAAATTGTCAGAGATTTGGGATGCATGGCTAGTCTTAAAAAGGCCCTTGTGGTCATTAGCCTAACATTCAAAATATCTGTAAATAAATACTTTTTCAGCAGTCACATCTGTCCCTGTGCCCTAAACCATAGGCCACTGTAAATAAATGTATAGCTTCCTTATCATTTTGTACCTGTATCCTCCTCCTTCTATATCTATGTCATCATACCAACCTCTGTAACAAACTACCTATTTCTTCTATTCACATCATTACTTTTCAACTGCCAAGCAAATATTACACCTTTCCATCCTATACTTCTATCTTTTCTTCCCCCCTTCACTACCACACTTCACCATCTAGTCTAATTGCTCTCTTGAATTCTCCTGCCAAGTCAGCTGTTAATGGTGGCACACTTTGCCCACATTCTCGTTACGATGAATGTATCATATATAGCATATATATTATTATGTAACATATATATTATTATGCATGTAGCAACCAGCCAACTTTATGTTGATGTACTAATTAACTGATTTAATTTGTTTTTGTTAAAATTGCTCTGTGTGTTCATTTTGTATGTCATATTTGTGGAGCTTTTCTCCCTGGTCCTCCAATGAAAATTGGTTTCTGACCCAGTGGACTTTCCCAATTAACAAATGTCAATAAATAAATAGCAAACACCTATGAATGTCAATAAATTAATTAATTAATAGTAAACACTTATGAACTTATGAACCTAAGCAGTATTGCAGTATAATGGCATAATAGCACAGTTTCAATCCATTGTTTTGCTGAACACTGTACTGCTCATCAGAGTAAATAGTACACTTATGATTTAGCAAATGGGTGTATCACGCTTCTTTGATGCTGTGTTTCAGATACAGGTAAGTCTCCATTCTCAGCCTTGCATAATGGCAGCCCATGACATATTGTCATAACTGCATCTTGTTGTGCTTAGGTCATTTCACTCGGAGTCCAGATGTCTGCAAAATCTTTTCAGCAGCTAAGTCTGACATCACCTGCCCTGCTACTCCCTTCCTCTAGGAAAACAGAGCCATTGTTATTCATCAGGTTTCACACTTTTATCTTTCTGCTGGTTATCATGAATATGCATACTTTCTTGTCTTACTTCAGTCGACACTAGGAAATTCTATGCTCTCCTTTTTTCAATGCTGTTGCCATAGACTTATTTTCCAGACAAAGTGCCTCTCCTGCATTTTTAATGTGATGACTATCAGGGCGTAAATAACATTTCCTCAGCTCTATTGTAATGCAAACTGCTTTGCTTTTTTATTTTAACTAAACTCAGTAGGGTGCTATACGTGTGGAGTTAAGCAAAGGTTTACATGTTTTGATCACTCTGAGAAAGGTAATTCCCATCTCAGCTCTGATTTGTACTGTTGATCATGACATGCACAGGTCTTGCTTGCACAGGTTCATATGCAGTTCATAGGTAGCTACTAGGCTTGTAGTCTGGGGGACCATAGGCCAGAATCCCAGTAGCCCACAGTCATTGCCTGGTTAAGTGACTGACTCTGTCACCCACCAAGTAATTGAGGGCTGATCAAACCCGGTACCCCAGGAACTGCAACTTGCAATCTTAACCCTCTGTATCAACTACAAGAAATAATACATTATTGATGCATATCTAGTACATGTACACACTCACATTGTCTGAATGTAGAGATAATAAATCAACAAACAAAGGAGAGTGGTATTGCTGAAATTTAATTCATCCTGAAGTCTTGGTGAGTACCTTCACGAGCTGGACCCTATCTTTCACAAATTCCCACCAAGATGACACTGATACATAGACTGTATTTTATATAGCATATATCATGGACAGAAGTAGGTTAAAAATAAAACAGATATCTGGGTACACAAGTCCCAGGATAACAAAGTACCCAATCCTGGTAGATGTACTGGTGCCAGGACCAGAAAAAAATGACAGTGCGGAATCCTTAAGATATGGAACCATTCCTACAATGGGGCTAGGCTAGGATCAGGGGGAGGATGGCCTCCCTGTTGTAGAAGAAAGTAGTAGTCCACAAAAATTAAAAAAAAATGATAGGCCAAAAAGAGCTATAAAGATGACAGAGTGGACTATTGAGGATAAAAAAGAAATTATGCATTGTTACTATTATGCAAGAATACAGAATTTTTGGAAAGAAGATATACAAAAAGATTAAGAGAGAAATTAGAGGAAAGAAAAATACTTGCACAAGAAAAACTATCAAAAGCTTCAAATGCAAATTTGTGTTCATTAATACAACAGATTTATGAAAAACATTATATAGACTGAGAAACCTTGGGCCATTTGGAAAAAAAGCTGACCGAGGAAGTGTGAAAATATAAAGAACAAAATCTAGAGATTTTTGAAAGGTATAAAAAAGATATATGGACATGGAAAAGAGAGCTATGATATGGTGCAATGTTTATGCAAAGGAGAAAGCCAAATTAATCTATACAGGAAAAGCAGCCCCAAAGATATTCGAAGAGAAATACAAGCAAAGGCATCCAGACATAGAACATTTCACAATAAGAAATATAAGATCACAAAAAGGGAACTTAGAACAGAAGATTAGAAAAGTAGAAGTTAAAAAACAGGAGCTGAAGTTACGGAATACCTGTGAAGTGAAGGTTTTAGTGTAGAAAGTCTAACAGTGCTTATATCACAGCATGATAGAATAACAAGTCCCCCAAGTAAAGAGACAGGCGGAGCAGCAGACATCTGAAGAAAACATATGGACATGGGAAAGAAAAAGAGATTTAATATGCTGCAATATTTATGCAAAGGAGAAAGCAAAGCTAATCAATATAAAAAGAGCAGCACCAAAGATATTTCAAGAGAAATACAGGCAAAGGCATCAGGATATGGAAAATTTTATAATACAAAAAATAAGAAAACATGAGGAAAAGTAGAATAGAGGATTAGTAATGGAGAAGTTACAGAAATAGAAACTGAGGTTATAGATAACCTGCACAATGAAGGATTTAGTGTTGAGAATCTAACTCTGACAACACCACAGTAGGATAGTACAATGGATCCCCAAATTAAGGAGAAACCAGTGGAGCAAGAAACATCTAAACAGTTGCCATATGAAGATACTTTTGAGCCCTCCATAGGAAACCAGTACAAAGTTCAGTCGGAGTTACACAACAAGGGAAGGAAGAGTAAAGTGTGGCAACTCTGATGCAGTCAATGTTGTGGATTGATAGGCCAGTGAGTTCCCGTATGAAAGAGCAATGGATGACGCAGAATGCAGCTGATGAGAATGTCACAGGAAGATGTTCTGGCACTTCCTGAAGTATGCCCACAGGAAATGGAGAACAAAGAATGTGCCCTCATTTTAGAAGACAATAATCTAGGACAATTGTTGCTTGATTCAATAGAGACGGATGGATATATTAAGATCGTTGAAAGAAATAAACTACAGAAAGTCAATAAAATCCAAAAAGTTAGACGTTTGATAAAACAAATGAAGGCAATAATTAGGACTCTTCATAGAAAATCATGCGAAATAACAGAAGTAAATAGGATATATTACTGTGCAGTTAAATTAATAACATAAAGTCTTGCTACAAAAAACACAGGGCTGTAAATGAAAGGAAGGGGAGAAATCAAATGCCATCATGAAAGTATTGAATAGAAAAAGCAATGTGCAGTATCAGAACAATTCAGGATCTATGATGCACTTTTGCAAATAATAAATTAAAGATATCAGTACAGGCAGAAAAACTTAGAAGATATGCAGATAAAATATAAAGGAAAAGTACAAAATAAGCAATTTATGGATGACCCAAAAAAAGTTTTATAGAGAATTTGGAAGCGAAGCAAAAGGAATTGAAACACCAGCAAAAAAAAAAAAAAAAAAAGAATTAGATACATTTTAGAGAAATATCTATGAAGATCCTGCGGAATGTAACAAAGATACTAAATGGATAGAAGAATTAAATAAAGAATGAGAAGTTCAAATGTACAGGATATGAAATAGGTTGAAGTAATGGCCAGAGAAATTGAAACACAGTGTAGAAAAGATCCTCACTAGAAAGTCCCAGGCCCAGATGCAGTATATAACTTCTGGCTAAAAGTATTAACACCTTTACATGAAGATTTAACCATGGGTAAGAACTATTTATATTTACACTCCAAATAGATGCCAAACTGGTTTACAACAGGAAAAACAATATTCCTACTTAAGACAGAACCTGCAAGTTTTCCTAAATACTATAGACCAATAACTTGCCTTCTGACGATGTATAAACTATACACTGGAATTGATGCTGACAGCGTTTATAGTCATTTAGAAGAAAACTCAATTATAGCAATGGAGCAAAAAGGTAACAAAAGAAAGTCTTATGGAACAAAGGATCATGTTTTGTTAAATAAAGTCATAATGGAGAACTGTATAAAGGGGAAGAATCTAAGGATAGCACACATAGACTACAAAAAAGCATTTGACAGTATCCCACATTCATGGAGAAAATATTGCTTAAAAATGTATAAGATACACCCTACACTGATTGATTTCATTACAGCAACCATGAAACAATGGCAAAATATTTTGCAGTTAAGCCATGATAAAGGACAAATGATTATTCCAGAAATAAAAATTCAAAAGGGGATATTCCATGGTGACTCTCTATCACTGCTGCTCTTTTATCTTGCCCTTAAACCATTAATCTGAGTATTTAACAGATTAAGTCATGGTTAAAATTTGGCTCTCAGAAAACAACAAAGTGTAAAGACTTCTCATCTTCTTTATGTGGATGATTGAAAACTGTACAGTTCATCAGATGAGGAACTGGAAACACAACTGTAAGTGGTCAAATTTTTTTAAGACGATATAAGTATGTCATTTGGTCTTGATAAATGTGGAAAAGCAACCTTTAAAGTAGGAAAGCTGCACCACCAAAAAACAGCCCGGACAAGAATGTGATATAAAAAAACTTGAGCAAGAGGTAGCGTATAAATGTTTGAGAATTGAATGATCAACGCTAAAACATAAACAAATGCAAATAAAACTTAGCAAGGAATATTTAATAAGACTAAAATTAACACTGAAAATAGCACTGACATCAAGGAACAAAGTTCAAGCTATAAACCAATTTGATCTTTGTGTCCTAGTTCTGGAGTGACTGACTGGCCCCAAAAGGTGTTGAATCTGTTGGACAGGAAAACAAGAAGGATGCTTCATGCTTATCAAATGATTAATAAAAATCAGTGTATGCCAAGACTATATATTCCCCATTCTGAAGGAGATCTGGGCTTCCTAGAAATTGATTACATGTATAGATCTGCAATCATAGGAGTGCATACATATCTGCTGACCTCACAAGACCCAAATGTAGTGAAAGTTTTGAAACATGAAGAGAATAAGTCTAAGATGACTTCCCTGCTTTGTTTAGCAGAAGCATATCTGTGTCAAGTGGGAATGGAAATCAAACCAGAAGAAGATAAAAATGAGGTAGCAACTGAAAGTACCAAAAAACAAAAAAAAAAAATCAAAAGAAAGAATATAAGGTGAAGGATCAGATGAGAAGGCAAGAAATGTGGAAAATGCATAAGTACAGTTGCAAGTATAGAAAACTCTTGTTGGAAGCAGGAATGGTTAAAGAGAGGTAAATTTAACCAAAAGCCAAACGATTAATATTGGCAGTCCAAGATAGTGGACTACACACACATTGGTTTACAAATTCCATTGAACATGTGGGAGAAACAGACAAATGTAGGCTTTGTAAAGCAGAATTGGAAACAGTCGCACATCTTGTTGCTGGTTGTGATATACTAATGGCAGAAGGACTGTATACTGAAAGGCATAATAATGTGGCAAGACTGTTGCACTGGGAATTGTGCAAACATTACAATATTGAAGTAGCTAAAAACCATTGGAAATGTGAGCCACAAAGCATTAAAGAAAATGCTGAAGTTTATATCACATGAGATCACCATTACCAACAGTTGAAAAATAGATATGAGAAAACCAGATATATTAGTCCATGGAAAATAAGCCAAAAGTACCATTGATCATTGAAATTGCTATACCCAGTGACTACAGTGTCATACGTGCAGTGAGACATACAGTCATAAAATACTAGGATTTGCAGGCAGAAATGAGGGCAATGTGGAAGAAGGATACCCAGACAATTCAAGAGTAGTAAGAGTAACAGATCTTATAAAAAAGAATTTACAATTGTACTTAGATATGTTACCGATACATGTAACTACATATGAATTTCAGAAGGAGTCATTACTGGGCACATTGCGGGTGCTGAGAAGAGCAATTCTGGCTAACGTCAAAGATTGCAACAATACTAATTTTATGAACTTAAACCATACTTTGACTTAGGAATGGGGTCCATTCCTATCATGGTATTAGAAACCCAAAAGACTTGAAAAAATTAAAGAGATTAACAAATCATAAGTAACAGTAGCATATCTATCAACCTCTGAGTGCCTGAAATCTGGACAAATCATAAAATAACGGGAGACCCAAAGGCCCTATAGTAGGTACAGATTGTAAATATTTCTCTTATAAACCTAGAAGGTTGATAGAATAACATGATTTGTCTTGACATCCAATTTTTAGCACATACACTCTGAAAATTGACTGTACGTCATTAATTAGTGATTTAAAACCGCAGTGATTTGCCAAAGCACAAATTAGATGAGTCAAAAATCTGAACCCTCTATGAAGATCAGGATAGTTGCAAGTTATAAACAAGAGGAGAAAATTAAGCTTGATACATCAAGCAAGATGTCAATCAAGATATACACCAGAAGTTTGAAAATGAGATTGCCATGTCAGATGATTAGACAGAATGGAAGGGACATCTGTCAGTATACAATGGCAGCATTGTGACTGGTTTGACATCAAACAGGGCCATTTTAATTATTTATTAATTAACTGACATTTGTTTAATGGAATGGTCAAGGTGAGTTGTAAACCACGGATCAGATGTAGGCCCAAATAGAACAGCTCCCACAAAATACCACAATGTGATCAGTAGATGTTATATGACAAAGATAATTGCAAATGGGCAGTACATTTGAACACCTATAAGAAACACACATTTGATGATTGCATAGTGCTTATACATAATAACGAAAACAGTGGAAATGGTACAGTATTATCAGAAAGTTAAAGTTATAGGAGAGATATATTAGCATACCCTATGACATATACTTAATGCCATAGGAAGTAGAACATTTTCTGTTACTGAAACATTCAGAACAGCATACCACATTACAGTATAATGTACTGACTAGTGGAAACACATATGGTATTTTTTGGATGCCTGATGTTTAGGAAAAGGAAGTATTGAGCTGCTTCTGTACAGTGAAGGAGTTTTGAGTTATGACTCAGCACAGTAAAACTAGATTGAAATGTAATTTAGACATGAGTAAAATTGAGCTAGGATGGTGTGCTGCAGGCTTTAGTAATGTTGTCCAGATTTGTGTATGTAACATTAATATGGGTTTGCTTCAATGCAAGTGCGAAAACATCAAATGATGGTCCAAGTGGTACCTCAGTACAAAGTCATGCTGCAATTAGCAGAACTGGTATGAGTAAATGCAGTCATTGATGGATGTAGGGTGTGACTTGGTTGCTATTATTTGGTATTGTACAGTTATAGTGTCATATGCTTGCATTCACCAACAGCATACTTACCATGAGAATGGCAATTCAACGGAAGTAGCTTTCCATTGTGCTCTACAGTTCTAAACCTGTGTACAAGGAAGGACAGTGCCCACAAAAGCATGTGTGAAGATGTCGCAGCAGTAGTGAGGGGGAGGACCACCAAGACACAAGTACTGGAGAGAGGAAGTGGTGCTCTTGCCAGCGCTGTACATGAATGAATTCAACACTGGAATACTACTGCTGTGCTTCATCAGCACCTGCCCGTGTCAAAGTGAATGAACTTGATCTGGCACCAGGGTGCATCACAGATCACCGGCTCTTTGACAGTACTTGCCTGATACCATATTTTTTACACATTCTTCTGCATGCAATGTACATGTTTAGAGGATATTTCCGACAGACACAGTGGACAAACAGGTACAAACAACTGCTACATTGTTTCATGCATTGATATTGATACTGCTACATGCAAGTCACAAGTACACCTGTTAGGGTATAATATGGGTCACTACTTTGTCTATGTTTAAGTAGAATGTTAGTTGTTGCAGCTGCAAGAGGAAGAATAGTCAGGACAGGCAGATAACATGTGTAGCAGTGTCATACACTTGGTAATGTGGAAGTACAGTTGGTGAAGTTCCACATGATACTGGCTAATAAATGAGCAGTGTGAGTTTTTCCATGTAATAGTCTGTCATGTAATTAATCACCGTGTTACACCAACTTTTGAATGCAGTGTATTCCTTCTGTGTAGAACATACTGATTTGCTGCATATTGTGCATATGTGTTATGGATGTATGAAACCCAAAACCTTAGATTTAGTTATCGTGTAGTCAGATTGCCATATGTTGTGAACTGAATCCGGCAGAGATTTCCATCTGAGGACAGGGACTATACTGGCTTTAAGCCATATGACTGTTTCTGGATGTTTCCAGAGTAAATTGTTAGATAGTTGGACATTGTCAGCAATGCAGACATATGTAGCCTTGGACAATGCCAGTTACTAGCCAAGTGTAATATTCTGTAACTGTTTGCAGCAATATATTGGGCCATGCGACAGTACTTGTATACACTTTAAAGGGAATGGTTCTTGCTGCTTTTTAATCCTAATTAATGTTTCTTGGAGTGTTCAGTTTCTTCCTAGTTATATTTAGCCTTGGCAATGGAGTGGGTATTATTGGATTAAATGGAAGAAAGAACATTCATTTACTGTAGTGTTTTTATGATACTATCTGTAGAAGTGTGGTGCAATGATAGTAAATGAGTTATGTCCAAGCTAAGTATGTATGACTGAGTATGCTATTACAATTTAACTTTCTAAACATTGAAAATGTATTTCTGAGTGGTTTGGAATGATGAGTAATGTCATGTTTTTGTCATATGAGAGCACTTTTGTTATGTATTGAATAAACTAAAACCAATAGTGGTTAGGGAATGTAATACGGGTGTAGTTGCACGGCTATTATGATCAACCTATTTACATGGCAGTGAATTTCAGAAGAGCTGTAGAACTGTTATTCTTCAAACTTGTATAATCATGTTCGTTCAGCAGTTAGAAATGGAATAGTCTTTATCTAATTATAGCCTTGTTAGCAGTCATTTGTTTACTCTTGAACATGAAAGACAAGAGTATTTCTTTTTTTGGATTCAGCATGGTCAACCAAAACAGAAAGGCACTGTCAGTAGTAGCAGAGGTATGCTATAAGGGCAGCACAGGAATTGTGATGAAAAGCTGTTATGTAATATTGATTCCATCACGGACTGTGTCCTTTCCTGTGACATTTTACAGCCTGTGCTGCAGTGGTGTGAAGACATGTGTGGTGGGAGTGGAAGAAATGCTTTGATGACATTTACTTTTTATTAATTTTTTTTTCAGTTGAAAGTTGAAATAGGAGTGTTGTACTGCCCAATTCTTGGCAGCCATTATTCTAAGTCTGTTGAAAATGTCCTGGTTATTATTGCTCATCTGACAGACGGACACTGGTGATTTACATTTTGAAGGTTTAATATTCAAAACTTGTGATGAGTGGTTCACTATGAGCATCGTAGGAATCATCTTGTCAATAATGACTGCTAGATATTTCATCGTCATTAATGACTGCTAGATATATCTAGTGCATTAGATATAATTATGACATTGTAGAATCTGTGCTATAGAGCTTTTATTAAGTTGTTCACTGATGATATCATTAATGCAATGGAATAGAAAAGTTTGTGCATCTTTGAATTGTAACAAAAAGTGTTTGAAAAAAATACCACTGCTGAAACAGTTTTTATTCACTATGGCACTTATAGAGATTTATGGGCTGTTATGCATGCCATGATTGTTGACTTTTATAAGTGCACATGCCATGTTTGTTGACTTTTTTAAGTGGACATGTCATTACAGTTGTATTAGACAAAATGTATCACCTTGTATAAATTGATATGAAAGGAGAGAGTATACTTAATGATTTTGTAAATTTCCAATGTTCTCATGTAAAGCACATTATTGTAATGTTTGCATAAAACTTCATTGTCAGATGTTTTTCTTTTTTGTAACTTTGTAATAACTGTCTGGAGCATTTCTCCTTGGGTCTCCACTGAAAACGGGCCACTGGGTCAGTTGGACTAACCCGGTTAACAAATGACAAATAAATAAATAAATACTAATAAATTTTGTTTAGGAATATATGACTGCATTATACAAAACATAAATTAAAGGCATTGACCAGAACACTGAGAGAGGGAAGGCTGACATAATGGTTAAGGTGTTTTCATCTCACAGACAAGGTAGACAGTTTGATTCTCATCATTGTGGAAAATTAGGTAGCCTTTAAATGACCCACAAGGGCAACTAGCGTAGTTCTTATTTATAAACCTGACACACCTGAACACGGGCAGGTCAGGTCTCATGGGAAATTTTTATTATTTTATTTTATTTATTTTACATTTGTTGACTGGGATTGTCCGACTGAGCTGCAATAGCCCTTTTTCAGCGTTGGCCAGGGGAGAAAAGCTCCACAAATGTTACAGCAAATTAATACATTTAAGGAAATTGAGTATTTTTTGCAGTACATGTCAATAAATCAAGCAGTGTAACAAAGTAATACAATTTTGAGAGATGAAGCAATAAGGTAAACAATTCACATAGTTAGTGTTACTGTATATTGTGCCTGCAGAAAAGAGATGACGTGTGTATCTTTAATAGAAGTATTAGGAGGTTAAAGCTTCATGGTAAAAGGAAAAAGCAAGGTGCAAGAGACATAAGGAAGGCTTGGAATAAACAGGGAAGTGTGAGAGTAGTAGAGGTCAGTTAAGCAAAGGGGTATAAAAGGCAGATAGAACAATATTTTAGGGATAGTAAGGAGGGTTAAGAGGGGTGGGTACATAGACAGGACCAATGACTTTTTAAGTATTCCTTGGTAGCTGCTAGGGACCTAATTTCTAAAGATAACCTGTTCCATGAAATGGTAGGGAAGTAACTGTAGAGGATGCTTCCCATTTTGGTTTTGGGTTTGTAGATCTGAAGGAGGTCTTGGTCATAACAATGTAGAGACCTGGTGGGAGAATAGTGAGAGATTAGAAAGGATAAGCTGGGGCAGTAGGAAGGCTGGTATAGTATAGAGTGGATAATCAGGAGCTGAGAGAGGAGAAATATTGGTAACTAATTAGTTACAGACAAAATCCAGCTTTGTTTCTGCTACATTTCCATAAGTAGTGCATTGATTCATATCAGTGTGAACTATGATGGTATGCAGTACTGTTAGATGTACCTCATGTGGACATGCGGTGAAAGAGTGTAAATGCACCATTCTGTATAGACTTAATTTGGATTTCCTTTTTAACTTGTGTAAACTGAGTCTGTTGAAAAAATGTAAGTCATGTAACTTTTGATCAGTAGAAGCACAGCAAAGCAAACTTTTGAGATATGTTTAAGAGAATGACTCTGATTTTCTTTCTTTCCTCAGGAACATTCATCAGTACAACATGCCCTGCTGCCTAGGCTAGGCATGTGCAACACACACGCTGGTGACTTGACGATAACGTGTCTGTACTTGTCTTCCCCAGGAATGTTCGCCTTTGCACTGTGTGGGCAAGTCGATGTGGAACCAACGTAGGACATATAAAGAAGTGATCTGCAGCAAGAGAGCCAAGTATTACTTGTGCTTCAAGAATTTTGCAGATAGCATGTTTGAAACTAATATGATGAAGAAACTTCTTCTTGAAGACCTGCTGAAATGGCAGACTTGTTAATGCCGGAGGAAAAATGCACTCCCAACAAAGTTCAGTTTTACACAGAAAAGACAGACCATCATCAAGTCAATGAATTGCAGTACAGAAAAGGAAAGAATTTTGTAATATGCAAGCTCTGTTTTGGAACATAATTTCATGTTTTGAAAACTGGAGGTAATTAGCTGCGGAAGTGAGCATAAAATATTATACCGGTCACTGACAGTGTCATCAGTGGCTAAGTCATACTTTGAATTGGTGTAACTGATTTTGAGACTGGTGTCATTCTGTCATCTTAAAATATACAGTGCAGTTGTTAGTGACACCATCACTATGGTCATCAGTGTGTGTCAGGCAGGTGACTGAAATGACAGAACATGTTTATTTACTATGTAATTTTCATTTCTTGTAGAAAGCAATGTCAAAGTAATCCAACTTTTTTCCCTATCCCTATACAACTCCTGGATGAGTAATTATCTTCACAGCAGAGTAAATATGACACAATAATAAAACAGATGGATGACAGCCATGCACAGGTAAGGGCATATGTCAGTAAAGCTTTGATTGAGATTGTCTTGGTGGATGATCAGGTCATTAACTGTGTTCATTTGTACTCAAATGAGGCCTCACTACATGAAGCTGTAACTAATAAGTTTATGTGAAGAATTTTCTTAAAATTTAATTTCTTACCAAAACATAGCTTGTATCTGTTGAATGGCTACTTCAATGCATCTTTTTGCAGAGAACATTTTGCTCTGTCAAATGCAACATGATCATATGACTCATGGCACTTAGATTATAAGATGTTTTTTCTAATTGTCTTATTACTTGTTAGTAACCAACAAGAATTGTGGCACTAAGGATAAATGATTCACTTAAAACCAAGAAATATGTCCAAAAAACCATAAAAGTGAATCAAGCAATGAGGCGGTATAAAAAACTTTTTTAAAAATTATCACATAAGCGCTTTCAGAGTTGAGACACTGCTTCATCAGCTGTTCAAAGGTTTTAACTCGTAGATATGCTTTAAATAATACAAAGCATCAGACCAACAACCAATCAGAAAAATTCCCTTCGAATACATTATTATCTCTATTGGTATTTAAAGTGATAGCACAAGATATTCTGTATATATATATATATATATATATATATATATATATATATATTGGGTCAAGTCATACAATCTTATTTATATAAAGGTCTTTCTTTGAAGAGGGGTTTAAGTGGTACCTTATCATTGAGGCCAAAACCGGCATCAGCCCGCCGTCTGAGTATACATTTTGTTTCAGATACCTCAGTTTTATTCTCTATACCCCCCCCATAACCAGCTATTACTCTCTCCATAGCTAAAAACTTAAATTTATGTGTGTGCCCAGAAATGTGTATGTGCTTGGCTAATGCATTATTAAGATGTCCTTTCTTTATATCATATATATGCCCTATTATTCTAACTCTGAAATGTCTGTTGGTCTTTCCTACATAAAACATTCTGCAAGAGCAAACCGCTAAATAAACCACATCAGATGTGTCACAACTAGCTGCTGTATTAAATTTAAACACTTTATTAGAACCTGTGTGTATAAATTCCCCAGTAAATCAATATATCTACAAAGCTACATTTCCTGCAAGGAACTGTAACCCCCCCACCGTTGATCTGTGTTCAAAACTTTAGGATAGCAAAGCATACATTTAAAATTTTTCTTATTATTAAAAGAGAATTTAGGTTTGTCTCCTACAATATTCTTAATGGTCAAGTCACTAGTTAGTATAGGCCAGTTTTTCTTCACAACATCTGTTAAAATATTAGTGTTGTTCCCAAAAAACATGGGCATGCATACCATATCACAGGTGGGCTTGACAGAAATGTTTGTAGGTGACACTTCTTGGGAGAAGTATGGTGTTGCTATAATATGACTGTGGACATTAATATCTAAAAGTGACCCTTCTATATCTTGGTTCTTATAGCCCCTTTCCCTCAATCTATCTTTTAAGTCATTTAAATCAACCTCAAATTTTCCATCATCAGGATTCAGCCTCGACATCTTATACCCTTGCCCTTTTACTATGTTCTTAAAGATGTGATTGGGATGTATGCTGGTCCTATACAATAAATTATTTCTATGACATCCTTTCCTATAAGTTGTATTGCAAACTATGTTATCAGCTTTCTTGTAAACTTTTACATCAAGAAAATTAATTTCACTCCACGAGGTATTCATATCAAACCTCAGGAAGGATGTACTTTCATTTAGGTGGCAAAAAATAAAGATAATTCACATTCCGAGCCATCGCATAATATAAACAAGTCATTTACAATGTGCCTGTAAAAAATAACTTGTTTACATCTACAGGTCCCTAAAAACATGTCATTTTCCCATTTAGCCATCACTAAATTTGCATAACTATTCGCTGTGGGCTTACCCATCTCAACACCTTCCTTTTGCAAATAAAATTCCTGATCAAATTTGGGCAGGAATCACGAAGCCTCCGTGTAAGAGTTATAACTCTTACACGGAGGCTGCAGTTAAACGGAGTGATGTCAGCATGCTCTGCATATTCATGAGAGCATGCTGAATCACACCTAAGTCTAACACGGTCCATGTAAGACAGTAGGGGGAGTGTCCGTAGGCCGAGCCCTGCAAGCAGACACATGCCCAGAAGAGTAAAAGTGCCCAAAGTAAACACCCACGACAGAGTCCACGGAAATGTGAATAAACACAACACAACACATGCCCCCACAGACTATGAACAGAAAATATACAAATGAACATGTTATATATTTTTTTAAATTGTAAAGATGTTTGCCCGTGAGTGCGCTCGTTTGTGCAGGCATGCCCGTAGCGCAGCTACAGTTAGCAGTCAGTGGGAAAGCATATAAGAATTAAATATGCAAAGTAAGCCAGGAAGCAATAGCGTAGTGATAGAGGTGTCAGCTGAAGAGCAGGCATTCATGGTTCAAGCCCCCACACCACCAACTTTTATTTTTAGCAAAATAAGCACGAAACAAGTCCCTGACAAACATGTACACATATAAAATCACATGTTATGTAAAATGTAATGAAATAGTCCATTTATTTTGAAGAAATGTGAGGTAACAAAACAATAAAAAAATGCCAGATGTGCCTATAGCTGAGCTACAGTTTAACAAGGTGAGTGCATCTGCCCGTAGGTGAGCAGTGGTTTAATAGGTGCAAAATGAGTGCCCGTAGCTGAGCAGTGGTTTAACATGCTCAAACTGTGTGCCCCTTGCTGAGCTGAGCGTACTATGCCTGCTGACAGCCAAATGAGGCATAAGCCAGCGCAACCCATTTGCGCGGAGCTGCGCACCGCACTAACAAGCTAACCGGCGGGCAACGTTGAGCAAGCTGTAACAAAACTGCCTTTACACAGACACACCCCCTAGCCTGTCTAGACAGTCATAAAATATCAAAAGCAGTGGCCAGGTTCAAGCCCAGGATACCATGCACCATAGTCAAGGTACTGAACCACTAAGCTACGACAGCTGTATTCAGAAATGCAGTAATAGCAAATATATAGGAATGAATAGAAAGTGGAGCATGACAAAGCAGGTTTTGTGAAGTGGATACAATTCCAAAATGACCGATCACAGATAAGTGCGGGAAAAACGGCATATATAAGCCCCATATGCGGGAATACACAGCATAAACGATTGTAGAACTGACTTGCAGTCAGAATGTCAGGTGTAGGTGAGGGTAGTTGCTTTCGAGCACAGAGGTGGGGCATTGAGGAGTCCAGATACATGGTCTGGCTCCTAGTCCACAATCATGAGGCCCAACTCATGCAGGGCCAGGTCCTGTGGGGAGCATATAGGGCTGAGGCGTGGGACTGGTTGGCTCATGATCTTACCAGTGCCACAGGGATTCCAAGGACTGGTGAGCAGGTCCGTTACCACCATGCGGACCTGAAGAGATGCAAGCAGGACCAATTGAACCTTTGGATCCAGGAGGCCCGGCAAATGCCCAACACCCCACTACTGAGTAAGTTACATTTAATTATGTATGTAAGAAATTAAATTAGCTGATATTATGGAGATGTGTATTCCAATATTACTTAATTTATATTACAGCTGCAGGTGTCCGTTCTGCGAACCGATGAGCCTATGGCGATAGGCTGGTGCGGTTGCGCCACCAGGCAGGTCAGTAATCCACTCCCAGTAACTGTAAAGAAATATAAAAGTATGACAGTTAGCAAAAGAGTGCAGTGTAGTCACTAAGTAATAAAATGTGCAAGTAACAGTGTAAAAGTGTTTGCAAGTATTGCTTGATTACAAAAGTGTGTTGCAGTTTGAAATCCAAACAGAAAAATGAAAATGTCTGAAATAAATTCTGAAATAAAGATGCCCCACCTATAATATCATAGTGCACAACCTGCAGCAGGCTGAAAAGTACAGCTGCAGAAGATGAGCAACTCACATGTGTGAAATATATCCCTGTTGAAATACTGAAACATGACAGAAGTGAGACTGCTGGAACGGATTGTAATAACTACAGGTAAAATATGCCAATAAAGCCTAGAAGTAAGTACCATCCTGAATAGTAAAATGAAAACAAGTAAGAGGGTGTGAGAAAGAGTTATGAATCCACCAATAAAGTAGTAATAACCCCGGTATAAAGTATACTGCAGTCAGTACAGAATAAAATGAATGTAACAAGTAGAACCAAACTATGAAATGTGTCCAAAGTGTTGCTGCAGCTGGAATGTGTATCCCAAAATCTGGATATGTTGCTCTCAGTCTACAATATGCAGATAGTATGATTGTCTGAAATATCAAACATCCACAGTTGTCTATAGCTATATAAAGCAAATGTAGCAGGATGATGTAGCTGAACAAAGCCAGATATGAACGTGTATGAATAACAATAACATGTATATTGATGTAGCAGTAACAGTCCTATCACCAAAGTGAAGTAGTTATCATATAGGAAACTGTAGTTAGAACAGTAGTGTGTATATATCTGTAGCTATTAGAAATGTACAGCATATGTACTGGTATTCGAAGGTGTTAATAATATTTTCTTCACCCCACCCTATAACCACATATAACCCATTCCACGTGAAAATGGTATGTGCAATCACGATTAACACCCCTGGACATTTGTCCTGATGGGTCCTAAATATTTGCATGTCCGTTGATGCATCTGCCCTGTTCATAAATCCAAACCTGATGGCCTGTTGCCATCAATCAACACTGCATGTTGTTGGACTGTGTATTGTTGTTCAAATTATGCATGTGTCATGCTCGCTGTTCAATGGTGTGAATATCTGGGTGTTTGGTTAATGGGAATACTAATGCATGCTGTTACAACTAATTGCGAATGGTATTGTATGTTACTAACCCAAACTGCATGACATAATGCAAAACATAGGACGACAGGGAAGGCGGGTTCCAGCGGACCCACCTCTCCCACCTCAGCTGGCGAGTGCACCTGGCACTAGTGCCCAGTCTGGACCCTCCTCTGGTGGCCCTGTGCCACCTGCAGGTGGAAGCACTGCAGGGGATGGGGCTCGTCCCCCCTCTGCATGCGTGACCAGAGGAGAACCACCACTCACCCTCCCATTAAGCGTCCGGACTGTGGTGCGTAGGGAGATCCGGGACTCTGTTCTTGAGCCCCTATGCCAGCTTGAGGCACAGGTGGCACAACTTACGGGCATGCCTGTTGCCCGGCCTACACAGCCCCCAGCACAGCCCCGTCCTGGGCAGTGCCCATGGGTGGGGATATCAGTTCCACAGTTGCCATCTGTGGGCTCATGGGCTCTGGATATCCAAACCTCCATCCCCGTCAATTGTGTAACCACCCCACATGTGTCATACACCGCCCCTGTATGCGTCTTGTTTGTCTTGTCTGTTGACCTACCCAACCTACCTCTCCAGCTATACAGACTTCCCTCACCTGACATACCACTCTCACCTGAAAAAAAAAGGGGGGGCAATCTGTACCCACAAAAAAATTACGCCCCATACATAGCTGCCCATTCCGCACATATGTCTACCACACATGGAAACTATCAATTACAATTGGCTGTACAACAAGTATTACTGTTGTCCTTACACCTCTCTCAGGGGTGGAAGGTATCAAATGTCACACCAAATTACAAACATATGCACAGCTGTTGCTGATGAAGGAATGGGCAGCTATGGGCCTTACCTACATCCCTCCTGCAAAACCCAAGCTTGTTTCCCTACTGTCTTACCCTCTTTGTGACCCCTTTTTCACCACTTTCCTGTCTCCCCATTTTCATTTCTTTCAAAGAAAATAGCGGGTGTGCAAGAGTAAGCACGTTTAAGCGGTTGTAAGCGGGTGTGCGTATGTGTCTTGTGAGCTGAATGTCAGTGCGCGTGAGCTCAGCGCAAACCAGCTAACCCGGTTACAACTGCTTAAAAGTGCCTTAGTCACTTTGATTGACAGGTCCTGTAGTCAGTTCAGAAGCAAAATAAAATCCCACTGGCAGTCCCAAACCCAGGACCTTGGAAACAGTAGTCTGCATGACTTACCACTAAGCCATGACTCTTATACAAGAGCACTGTGCTAAAATAAATATATCATGTAATAGTAGGAATGAATGTAAAGGGAATATAGGATGTGTAGTACACAAAGCATGTCATTTAGAATTACTGTCAAAACTAGTGGATTTCCATAATAGTAGTGTGTGAACAGAAACAGCCATGCTAGTTGGTAGCTAGTAGGTAATAATGTCACTGTAGCACCTTGCAAGCCACACACATACTCACAGCAGGATAATCACTGCCCATACCCCACAACCTCTTACAGGAACACATCTGGACCAAGTAATAAAATATGTGGAGCAAAGGCCCAAAACCAGGGACACATTACAAATAATGTTACAACAAACGCAGACAGTTCAGACAGTAACAGGGTCTGCATTTTTGTGGGATGTTTGGAAGGGTATGAAGTCTGAAACTTGAATGTTTGTCACTATGTTCTGACTTGAGCCCAGAGTGATTTGCCAGAAAAAGCTGTGCATGAGATATTGACCAAAATATGAGGCAGAAATGTGGACAACCTGCAAATATTTGTACACATGAGAGGTCTGACACCACCATATTTGAATAGTTAAGAGCATAGACATAGCAACAGTGAATGACTTGCAGGGATGCCCCACAGACTCCATGTGAAATGTACAAACAGTAGGCAGAAAGGTGTAACAACACATGCAATGGTAACTATGGAGTCCTGAAAGTATTCACAATTTGCATGGCAGAATAAGTGTAGTAATACATATGCTCATGCTAACCCACAGTCACAACTGCAGCATACCAGACAATTTAATGGGTGTACCCCACTGATATGTACTATTCCATGAGGCAGATAACAGATGAACCTGAGAGTCTCTGGGGCCTGCTCAGCAGCATACTCAAATACCCTAATAGATGTCAAGGCCCACACCATGGCCAGACCACACTGCATGCTGTCACACCCTAGCAGATATAGCAAGCATTCCAAGGTGTGAATGTACATGGAAAATAGGAAAGCTACAGCAGCACACTACAGTCAGGACACCTAGCAGGCATACAAGTAGTGACTGTAAAGGGCAAATATTGAAGCCTTAGCAACAAAGTGCAAGCAAAAGTGAAAGGAAAGCACACACACACACACATTAACAGTAGTAGTAGCTGTAGGTGTCAGTGTACATACACAGTTAGTACAGGAAACTGGAGAAATGAATGGAGGAATGTTAATCTACAACACAGCTGGAAATATGAGAGAGATACCAGCCTTTACACTCACATAACATTGTCCACAGCATAACAGCATGGTCCCTACCCTTAAAATCTGAAAGGGCTACGCCTATCTCACATACATTTTTATAGCACTGTTCTGAAATCACAGTGAGAACTGCAATCAGTACACAACTGGCTGCATGCAATTCGCAAATGCTGGCTAACAACTGGTGCAGAGGCCATCACATGGGCATATGCAGATACCTACAAATGTATGCTGTACTCTCAGTCCACACATGCAATACTTTCATTGCACCCTGAGGAGGACATGAGAGACAGACAGATAAACAGACAGAGAGAGAGAGAGACAGAGACAGAGACAGAGAAAATTGAAATTAAGCAGACACAAACAAAACTGTTCAGCAACAGCCACCTGAAAGCTGACAACTGGGAAGTGAAGCAGCAGGACAGAAAACCAGATGGCAACACAAGCAGCTGTGACAAACACGGGTAATGTAAAGTAATACTATAAAGGTCTACATACTGTGAACCCTCCATATGTGTCATTGGTCTGTATCCATATGTATATGAAGATGTGTAAAGGGCAGGGGACATACAGCAACTATCAGTGAAGGCTGTACATACATTTGTATGTGAGAGCATCTATGTGCACATATCAATGTAGGTTGACTGTAGGTTGTAGTGCAATGTACAAAGTAGGTTTCACAGTTATGTATGTTTAGCAGTATGTTAGTGTGTGTATACGGTATGGTAGACAAACATGTTGATATACCTGTCTATCATATGGATACATATGTATGTCAAAATATGTATGTATGTATGTATATATATATATATATATATATATATATATATATATATATATATATATATATAAAATATGCATATATGCATATATGTATACATACATAGAGAGAGATGTAGGAATACATAGACAGATGTAGATAGATAGAATATGTACAAACATATATATGTAATGCACACATACAGATATAGATATATGTAGATACATATACATAGACAGACTGATCTGACTATCTACAGGTATGACTGTATATGACGACCTCAACACCCCCTGTCCCACCCCCTCTGTCACTCTCACCCCCTCTGTGCCCCCCCTCTCCACATCTATAGCAATATATGTGCATCAATATATATATATGTGTATATGTATGCAGACATATATATATATATATATATATATATATATATATATATATATATATACATACATATAGATATATCTATATACACACACATATATATATATATATATATATATATATATATATATATATAGAGAGAGAGAGAGAGAGAGAGATGTATATAAATTCTGAGTGAGGCACATGTGTACAGATGTATTGCAACAGGTGCCTGGTAACAAAGGCATGGAGTGAACACCAGTGTCAAAACTGGAGTACCATACCCCATTTCAAATCACCTACACCAGTAACCACCAGATATGTGATTGGCTGCCCACCACTGCATGTGTCAGGGGTGAACAGGGTCATAAATGTGTACAATAGTGGCCCCAATGATATTCACAGTGGCACACTATTCCTGGAATACCTGCACATGGTATGTGTCAGCAGACATGGTGTGTCAGCTATGGACATGTAGGTCGGTGTGCCCTCCACACCACATAATGGATGCCATGGTATGGACCTCACATGACAGCTACAGATATGGAGAAGGACACAGTGACATGTACAATAATGTGACAATGCACTCAAACACATTACCAATGCACAGTGACTGACAACACCACAGAGTACACACATACTACCCACATAGAGGTTACCACTCCCGGATTTACATACGTAAGTCACACCCATGACAGATGTCCAACAACCATAGTAACACCTCACACCATCCACAACCTAAATGACTGCTGTGTGTCATCCATGCCAATGCAAAAGAGAGCACATGTGTAGGTAAAAGTTCCTACCCACAGATAAGACATGCCCTGCAATAAACCACACAGTGTTAAGAAACAAGACTCCCCATGAGTACATGTCACGCATACCCCTGCTGAATGTTAGTCAGATAGGTAATATGCCATATGAGTCACCCTGGGTAACTGTGTGACAGCAGCAGGTACCATCACACCACATGTGTCACAATGGTCAGGGTAGCAGAACAGTATGCTGCTGTAGTCCCTGGGGCAATAGCATATTGTATAGTATTGTATTGTAATGTGATGTATTGTGTTGTATTGTATTGGTATGTTGAGGTGCCTCCTTCGTGGAGTGGAACCACTGCTGCTGTGCGCCAGTGTACAGGTACATATCCTGTAGTCAGGCTAGTGTTACATAGCACTTCTATATGTGTGTTTAGCTCCTGTCAGAGTTTATGTAGCATGCAACTGGGGATACCATCAGGTCCCAATCATGTTGTGTATTCTGCTTTCATGAGGGCGGCTCTCACCTGGACATCTGTGATGACAGGGAGGTTACAGTCAGCTGGGATAACTATGTCTTATTTTGGGGAGAGGGCGGGGTGACACCTGCACTGAACCTGTCTGCCACAATGTTGTCAATATCTGTGGTTTCAGTGAAATATTTGTTGTTGTGTACTAACTATGCGCATAGAGGATGGATTCTGACCAGGTTGCTAACATAACTGAAGAAGGCCTTCTGGTTATCTGTAGTGTCCCTCTTGATTTCCCTCTCAAAGTTGCCCATGGATGTTTGTATGATGGAAAATAGATCCTTACTAGTGCTGCTCAGACATGCCTTCCCTTTATGGAATTATGCTCTGTCTTGCAGTAGCTCCCATCTTTTGTAATACAATCTGTCTATGGCTGGGGTCCACCAGACAGGATGCTGTCCCTTTGTGGAGATTGTCTTGGTCATATATGGGATTGCATGATCCATGCATTCTCAGAGATGTCTGTAGAAAGCATTTCTGTAGGGGTCAGCATTGTGGGTAGTATCTGCCACTGGCCCAGTGGGCTGAAAGGATACCATGTCACTGTTCCAAAGTGTAAAGTTTGCATCTGCAATGTTATTCACTATAGTCGTTTGTGCTGGTGGTGGAGGTGGGATATGTATATCCAGGGCAATTTGTGTGTGGTCAGCTCACAGTAGTTGATGATGTAGGCCATACAGTACCTAGATACAAACCCCCAGAGTGAGGAGGTGCTCTTGACCTGAATCAGTGTTCTGACTGCTGGGGTTTGGTAGTATGTCATATGGAGTGTGCCAGGTACTGTTGCACAGTTGCTGGCTGAGCACTGATACCTGGCCATTTACATGTGTATCCACCAATAGACAGACAGATGCTATATATGTGAGATATGTGGTATCATAACAGTCGAGTAGTATGTGTAGTATGTGTGCCAAATTCTGCTGACATATATTGCTGATATCAGATTATTTTCTTTTTCAGGTACATGGCTCACCCGCGGAATCCCGCGTACTCCGATGAGGAGATACACCAGAGCCTGGTGCGGGATTATATAATACTCTTTTCCCGCACCAGCCAGAATCAGCAGGAGAGGCCTGCACTGTGGCAAGACCTGGTCCGTCGGGTAAATGACATAGGCACGTATAATAGGACATATGAGCAGGTACGACATCACTGCAGTGATTTAATCAGAAATGTCCATCAGCGTGCGTCGGATATCCACAGGCAACAGGTCGCCACAGGTGGTGGGGTGGCTACACATCCCCCACTCACCAGAGTGGAGGGACTACTCATGAGTGCAGTGGCTCCAGTCCGCCAGCAACAACAACAGCAGCAGACATGCATTATGATGGAGGCTGGAGCCATGCAGCAGCAAGACAGTGAGCGTGCAGGTAATATGCCATATGTATAGTTGACTTTTGTGTACACTGGTAGTTAATGCATGTGTGAGGTGTGTCCTTCGTTTGCAGCTGTCACCATAGTATTTAATGTGCAAGTGTGATATCCTCAATATTAGCAGCTGACCTGTGAAAGGCGACTGTTGTACTACTGACCTGTATCATACTCAGTAACAATGGCACAGTTGTGCCCACTGACATTAGTTTCTTCACGTCTGCAGGTCCCTCCGGTGTAACAGCAATGCAGCCTATCCATGCTGGTGAGTGTGTATTAACAATACCTGTAATAGTCTTGATAGTAATAGTAATATTAGGCTCACTTAGTAGTGCTCTTTGTATGCATGTAGGTGTGTCTGTGTCTGTGTGTTGATATCACGCATACTGAGTACTGTACAATTGTGTGAAACTGTGTGCAGGTGTACGTGTGCATGTGTGCAACTGTGTGCATGTGTGCACCTGTGCATGTGTGCATGTGTGCATGTGTGCATGTGTGCATGTGTGCACCTGTGCATGTGTGCACGTGTGCATGTGTGCACCTGTGCATGTGTGCATGTGTGCATGTGCGCATGTGTGCACATGTGTGCACCTGTGCATGTGTGCATGTGTGCACCTGTGCATGTGTGCATGTGTGCATGTGCGCATGTGTGCACCTGTGCATGTGTGCACCTGTGCATGTGTGCATGTGTGCATGTGTGCATGTGTGCATCACTGGTAATGTGTAGACATTGTAAACTGTGCTTTCTGTTTCCCTCCCACAGGTTCTGGTGCTGCTCTGGTGTCATGTAGCAGGGAACCTGAATCAGGTGCCATGGGTACTGATAATGATGACATCTGTGTAATGGCACAGGAAGGTATGCCAGGGTCCGCCATTGGTCAGCCGATTGACAGTACACAGCTGTCGACCCCATCAATGTGCACAGTTATCCTGCCAATACACCCTTTGTCACCAATGTCCCTAGGTGATGGACAGCATACAGTGGGCATTGACCAGGGTAATGTGGTATCTGTGGCACATGCCTCCCCACACAGCAGCCATGGGCATGGCCCAGAGATTGTACCACACAGACAGATGTCCAGGGGTTCTCGTGGGAGCATCCATGGGCGTACTGCCCCTGTCAGACATGCCCACAGAGGTCTTACAACCTCAGCTATGTTTCGGGCTGTCATGCATCCACAGTCACGTATGGAACGGTACACCAGACAGGGTCTGAGGGAGCTGACAGCATGTCGCACAGCCATGACTGACAGTATGCGTGACATTGCGGCTGCCATCCATGATTTCACCGATGTCATAGACAGACGTTGTGGGGACATATTAGACCAGTTCCACAAATACATGTCCATGAGCCAGGGTGATGGTGGACGGTTGAGGTGTCGACGTGGCCGTATGCCAGCAACAGCAGCAGCTGGCAGTCGTCGCGGACGATAACAGGGCCGTGGCCGCCCCCGTAGTGCCAGCAGCAGCCCCAGCAATGCTGGGTCTGTGCTGTCATCAGACCGCCCCAGGAGACCACGTGCACATGGCTCTGGCCAGGCCTGACAGGGATCTGTGTCCAGTCAATGAACACCTGCTTCTGATGACAGTACCCAGTCTGGGTTGGTACCTGATACGGTCCGTAGCACCCCTGCAAGGCACAGGTACCGTGTCCGTGGCCAGAGACACTGATCTGTATGACCTGGCAGGTACAGTCTGTGGCTGTCCACAAACACCAGTATATGGCAGCCATGAGGTGGAACTGTGTGCATCCATACACACATGCGAATTGACAACACCTAGGGCTACCGCATACATGCACACACTGCATCAACATTGCCCCACCTTCTACTGCTGTCCCTCACCAACACACATACACATACATGTCAATCAGTGGTATCAGTGGCTGACTCAGGCATACCAAGTTCACACCCTGTGCATATGATGAAACTGTGCCACCTCCTGCAGTCTGTAACAACTGTGCAGGTACAGGTTAACATGTTGCTGATGCACAGGGTGACCACATAGACATGTAGTAATAGTATCATGTTGTTAACAGTACTGTGTGCTGAATTAATTGTGGGTATATCACAGCATGCCTGATGCAGTAAGGGTGTGATTGTCATGTACTGTTGTCTACACCCATGGTAAGTACCATAGTGTATCATCTGCACATGTTGGCATACTGGTGGTAATGATGTCAACAGAAGGCTACATACATAGGTAGCACAGGGGTAAGGTAATGAATGTAGTAATACGCAATGATCGACATGTAAACTGCAAGTGGCATGTTGCCCACACTGGACTCTGCAATGCGGATGTTTGAGGATGTTGATATGTGTGCAGTACTACACGACTGGTACAGGACACACAGGAGCACCCTAGCACTGCAAGCTCACATCTCATACCATGCTAGACAGCCCCAACACACAAAACTAACTGTCACAGGAGGGAGAGTCCCCATATATGTCAGGGATACTGTGGTGGCAGGCCAGGTAGCATACATCCTACTAAGTATGGAACCACTGAGTGAAGGCTCAGTGTCTGTTATTTGACATGTGTATTACTGCAGGTATGAGCACATGGGTTTCCAAACAGTTATTGTACATCCTGACAGTACATGGTCTGTACACTTGTGTGCACTGAGACTGGACCCTAGCCATCTGACCCGTGTATTTCCATGTACATGTGTATAGTGCCTGCATATTTGCAGTGTTACCTACTGGAAGTGGTGCAGCTTGTTTGTTGTACAATGGACTACATGCAGCCCTGTTTACTGTAGCTTTGTTTGCATGCATGTTTGCTTGCAATTACCCTGGAATACTGATCCCACCTGCAATGCATAGTTATAGAGCTTCTGTGGACTCCTAGTGCCATCTGCATAGCTTACTATATGTATGTCCTTGTCTCACTTGACAGAATGTCACTGTTTGTCCTGTTCACATGTACGTTGCCTGTGACACATTGCATATGACTTACCTGGCATGTGTCCACGTGAGCAGTCATATATGCTACTGCTAACTAATCACAGGCACTACACCCTCACATATTCATCTTCTGTTGAACCACCTGCTTCGCTAGGGACAGCCTGCACCTGTCACCCCTGGGCTTTCAGATATTGGCAAAGGCTCTTGCTACCCCCATAGTGCCTATGTTAGGCAAGGCTCAAATGACAAACCCACCTTCATAGGTATCACAAGGGATAAGAAACTAAGAGTAATGCTACCCAACGCCAGAAGTCTAAACCTCAAGATGCATGCACCCGAAACTCTCCTTGGCATGGAGAACATCGATATCTGTGCAGTAACAGATGCCTGGTTCAGGGCTACTGAGAGCACACCAGCACTACCAGGTTTAACCTCATACCATGCTTTTCAGCCCCAAAACTTGGAACGAACCACAAATGGAGGGGGAGTATTGATATTCATCAAAGATACCCACACCTCTAGGTTGGTGGCAAAGCATCAAGCATCAGAGACTATCCATGTGCAACTAACAATGGGTGAAACTGCCTTCCAGGTTATAGCCTGCTACAGACCACCCTCCCAAACCCAAGAACTGCACTCGGCCGTCCTGTGAACAGTGGAAATATGAAGGTCTCTCCAAACACCATTATATTGGGCGACGTCAACTACCCAAACATGGACTGGGAGCATGACTCTAGCTCCTACACCCTAGGCCAAAGATTCATAGAATATATGAGCTCAAATGCTATGGAACAACTTGTTACCACTCCCACAAAAAGGGGAAACATATTGGACCTGATCATCACCAACATGGGGACTCTATGCTCCAGACCAGAAGTGTATCCCTCACTGGTAAGATCGGACCATAAACTAATCTCACTGGATATTCACATCCCGACCCCACCCCCTGCCCAGAACACCACAGTGAACAACTTCTCTAAAGCAAATTCACACTCCTCAAAACTGAGGTGGAAACCTTCAAAGCCCCCGGGCCTGTGGAAACTACAGACCAGACCGCAGATTCCTCTATAAACGCATTCTATGGACACCTTCAGGAATGCATGGATCATGTGATCCCAAATAAACCCAAGACCCAATCCTCCAAAGGCAGACGTCCTGTCTGGTGGACCCCAGCCATAAACAAACTACACAATAGAAGGAGGAAGCTACTAAATGATACAGCAAATTCCCAAATAGGGAAGGCATCACTGATCAGTATTAGCAAATAACTACAGGCACTCATAAGATTGTCTAAGGCCAGCTTTGAGACAAATTGCACAGGACACTAAGGATAATCACAAGGCTTTCTTTAGTTATGTTAGGAACCTGGGTGGTAATTCCCAGATATGCTCAGAGGTAGTCTAAAATGTCAGTAGAAACACCAAATCCACAGACATTGCCAACATTCTAGCTGACAGGTTCAGTGCAAACTTCTCACCCCCCTCCACACTGAAAGGGCAAATATGTATCCCAGCAGAGTGCTGCCCCCCTGATATCTCAGATGCTCAGGTAAGAGCCGCCCTCTCCAAAGCAATACACACTGCATCAATGGGACGAGACAGTGTCCTGGGCTGTGTCCTACATGACCTCCAAGACGTGCTACTACCAAACATAAACCTACTGTTCAATCCCAGCCTTACTACAGGATATGTGTCCAAAGTGTGGCGTACAGCAACAGTGGTCCCTCTACAGAAAGTTGGTGCCTCAACAGATCCTGGACACTATCACCCCATAAGCCAGACTAGCTTGGTCTGCAGAGCTATGGAAAGGATCATCATGGACCACATAAATATAGATATTGCGGACCTACAGACACTGGTTCATACCCAGTTTGGCTTTGTTAAGGGCAGATCCTGCCTCTCAAACCTGGTTGATTTCTTTGAAACAGTCACCAAGGCCATTGGCGAGGGGAAGGTGGTTCACACAGCCTACCTGGACCTCGCAAAAACCTTCAAAACAATACCCCACTCAGGCATTTTAGAGAAGCTCACCAGCTTAAATATAAGCCCCTATGTCACTAGATGGATTGCACACTGGCTCAAGGACAGAACCCACATGGTTAGAATTGCTGGAGCCATGCCAGACTCCAAACCAGTTATGAGTGGTGTCCCACAAGGCTCAGTCCTGGGACCTCTCTTGTTTGGTATATATTTATCGGAGGTACAGGCCAACACGGAAGGACTGTGGCTGACCAAATATGCAGATGACTGCAAAGTGGCCGCCATAATCGACTCTCCAGCCGACACAAGCATCTTCCAAAGGGGCATCATAGAAACAGACAACTTGTGCTAGAGCCATGGCCTCCAGCTGAATGCAAAAGTGTGTATAGTCATCCCCTTTGGCAAAAACAAAGTGCCCACAAAGTACCACATAGGTGGTACTCCATTACGTACAGAAGAAGTAATTAGGGACCTGGGGACCCAAATTGATAGCAATCTCTCATTTGACAACCACGTGGCCAAAGTGGTTAGAAAGACATTGTATATAGCCCACCCCATCATGAAGGGATTCACATCTACATCAGGGGAGGACATCGTGCCTCTTTACTCATCCCTCATCAGGCCCATAATTGAGTACAGTCCCCCTGTCGGGATGTACCTTACCAGACACCTGCAGCAACTGGAAAGACCTCATAAGTACCTCACCAAGAGGATCAAAGGGCTCAAACAGATGCCATATGCTGTCCCAGCTCTACTCAGTGGCATACCGCCTGTTCAGAGGCAATCTGTGCCTAATGTATAACACCATGTCGAACCCGGAATTAATGGGCATGCTGCACCCGAGAATATCCAAATCCCATCGGGATACACGCTTGAGAGTCCTGAGCCTCAGCACTGAAATAAATAGGACATGCTGGAGGGACAGATTCATAACCCAGAGGCTCCCTTCACTCTGGAATAAAATCCCAGTCCAGGTTAGGCAGAGTCCCTCATTGACTCTCTTCAAGAGGAATCTTGATGAGTGGATGGGACATTGTAGGTTTACCCTGGATATCACTTCTGTGTCACTGTTAGACAGAGGCACAGTATACTAACCTCGGAAAAGGGCATGGCAAGATATATTTACAATGGATGGCGACAGCCAAACACATTCTGGCTAGGTTCTTAAATGCCCTAGGGCAGATTGCCTAGTATGATGCTATAAACCTATGAACCTATGTACCTTGTTCCCCATTGGCCCTATGTGCTGTTAATCACCATGGCAATCACAATACTATGGTAGCATGTTCAAAGGTCAGTTGTCAGTCACCTCTATGCTACAGTTGTGGAATATGTGGGTCATGTGGCAATGTCACAGCTACCACATGTACACAGTCAACACTCTCCCCTACACATGGACGTACAACACATGTATGAGATGGAACCACATAGCCAAACTGGGGACTAAGCACTCTGAACCCAGTACTGGCATAACCTGTCATGTGGCATGCAATACTACAGTGACTACAATACCAGTCTGATGTAGACCTACACTGACAGCAATACAAGCACGTGAACACACTGGGCCATTCGTGGAGCCTTAGAATAGCATCCTGCCTGAGCGGCACACACCTCTGCAGCTGGCACACAGGCATACGTTATGCCTGAACACATCACACATAACACATAGCACACAAATCCTGTGTGCCAGTCACAGCTTGTACGGCTAGACAACACACCTGCCACAGTTGTGTTAGCTACCTTTATTGTCTGGTACAGTGTGGTCATGCTCACCAGGCTGGACAAGGTGAAGGTCACAGTGATATGCCTGTGGGGCACTATGGTCCACCACATAACGCAAGCATACAGGTCAGTCAGAGGCATGGACACATATGACTCATTCATTGTCCATGCCACATACCTTCTCCTGCTGTACTTGTAGGGTGCTGACATCATCAGTGTTTAGAAAGGGGAATGTGCATCCTGTAGTCTGTTCTCCTAGTTGCCAAAAGGGACATTTCCTTCACACACAATTACCCCTCTCAGCCAAACACCCACACTTACAGGATTCAAACCCTACCTAACGATATAATGACACTCGAGACGGACGCAGTAGCGGAACACGCTATTTGCATTACTAGTAGGTGTCCTTTCTCCTTCTGTACTTATAGGGTGCTGACATCATCAGTGTTTAGAAAGGGGAATGTGCATCCTGTAGTCTGTTCTCCTAGTTGCCAAAAGGGGCATTTCCCTTGCACAGAATTACCCCCCTCAGCCAAACACACACACTTACAGGCTTCTAACCCCTACTTAACTATGTTATGACACTCCAGACGGACACATTAGCAGAGCGTGCTATTCGCATTACTGGGAGGTTTCTCTTCTCCTTCTGTACTTATAGGGTGCTGACATCATCAGTGTTTAGAAAGGGAAATGTGCATCCTGTAGTCTGTTCTCCTAGTTGCCAAAAGGGACATTTCCCTTACACACAATCGCACACACACTAACCCCACTCAGCCAAACAAAGACACTTGGCATTTGCAGGATTCAAACCCCTACATAACTATGTTATGACACTTGAGACAGATGCATTAGCAGATCATGCTACTCGTATTACTGAGAGGTTTTCCTTCTCCTGCTGTACTTATAGGGTGCTGACATCATCAGTGTTTAGAAAAGGGAATGTGCATCCTGTAGTCTGTTATCCTAGTTGCCAAAAGGGACATTTCTCTCACACACTAATCCCCCTCAGCCAAACACACACACTTGCCATTTGTAGGATTCAAACCCCTACCAAACTATGTTATGACACTTGAGACAGATGCATTAGCGGAGCGTGCTATTCACATTACTGGGAGGTTACCCTTCTCCTGCTGTACTTATAGGGTGCTGACATCATCAGTGTTTAGAAAGGGGAATGTGCATCCTGTAGTCTGTTCTCCTAGTTGCCAAAAGGAACATTTCCCTCACACACAATTGTATACACTAACCCCCCTCAGCCAAACACATACACTTGCCAATTGCAGGATTCAAACCCCTACCTAACTATGTTATGACACTCGAGATGGACACATTAGCGGAGCACACTATGCACATTACTGTGAAGTTGTCTTTCTCCTGCTGTACTTATAGGGTGCTGACATCATCAGTGTTTAGAAAGGGGAATGTGCATCCTGTAGTCTGTTCTCCTAGTTGCCAAAAGGGACATTTTCCTCACACACAATAACCCCTCTCAGCCAAACACACGCACTTGCCATTGGCAGGGTTCAAACCCCTACCTGACTATGTTATGACACTTGAGACAGACGCATTAGTGGAGCACGCTATTCACATTACTGGGAGGTTGCTCTTCTCCTGGGTGCTGACATCA
Organism: Protopterus annectens; assembly: GCF_019279795.1. Taxonomy (NCBI): domain Eukaryota; kingdom Metazoa; phylum Chordata; order Ceratodontiformes; family Protopteridae; genus Protopterus; species Protopterus annectens. Next base: position 917,444,440 of record NC_056729.1, read on the forward strand.
TCGGTGTTTAGAAAGGGGAATGTGCATCCTGTGGGGAGGCAGATGCCAAGCACACTCTGGCTAAGCTGTCATTCCCTAGGGCAAACAGCCTAGTGTTGACCTCTACACCCATATGTTTAATTGTCAAATGCACATTATTTGTTGCTGATAGACTGTTTGCACGTCTATTGCCATAGCATTCCCTGTTTTTATGAACAACTTGTGTATCTGTGGAAGATGTTTGCATATGGGAGGGATCCACTATATCACGTATGTCTCTGTAGTCATTTAACTGTGTGCACTGGGCAGATTGCTGTAATGTGGTTGGTTCCTGGAATAACACGTAAAAATACCAGATATGTGCGGCCAACTGCTAAACTGAGATTTGGCCTAAGTGTGTGAGCATGCCCAGTTCAGCCTTCCCATGGCATGTTTTCTGACATATGTCTCATTTATCAAAGTGTGTGAGCATGCCCAGTGTGAGCATTCCATATGTTGAACTCTGCAGCCCACTACGTTTGTGGATGAGTGTGAACTTCAACAAATATCTCCCGTTTATGGTTGTGTGTTGTGTGTCATGTTGTGTAGTTACTGTACAACTGCTTTGTGTGTGAACACAACAGGATTATACTGTGCATGCAGGGTTTGCATGGGATACTTTGCATAATAGTTGTCAACATCCTTTTGCACTGACCTAACACTGTAGTACTGTATAGTGTACTGGTTCAGTACTTTGACTGTGGTGGACAGTATCCTGGGCTTTAGTCCTATCACTGCTTTACATTTCCATAGTGAGCACAACAGCCTGGTTAGAGGCCAGTTGTGCACATCTGACCATGTTGCATTATGTTCAGATATGAACTACTTAAACCAGGCTTGTCCAACATTGGTAGTGTATTCCACAACATAGGTGTACATTTGCAAACACTATTGATGTGCCCTAGGCCATTTCTAATGCTAGTCGGAGAGTGTGTTTGTCCTTCGACACACATTGTAAGTGGAGTTTGCCATGACATATGTCATGGTTAGTATACTGTGCCTCTGTCTACCTGTGACATGACAGTGATACCCAAGATAAAGCTACCATCTCCCATCCACTCATCAAGATTCCTATTGAGGAAGATTGATAAGTGGCTCTATGGGTAGCCTGTACTGGGAGTTTACTCATGGGTGGGGGTGGCTTCTGTGTTATGGATCATGCAGTACAGCTTGTCCTATGTAAGTCAATGCTGGGGTTCAGGTCTCTCATGTGCATAGCTCACTGCCATTCAGATTGTACAAGGTGCAGCATGTTTATTGATACCAGCTTGGACATGGCTTTATACATCAGGCACAGCTTGCCTCTGGGTGGGCAGTATGGCAGTGTGTGTAGCTGCAGTTTGTTTAATCAGGCAACACATGGCATCTGTGCAAGCTCTTTGATACTCCTGGTGAGGTACTGTTGAGGACTTTACTGTTGATGGAGGTGTCTGCTGAGGTACATCCCACAGGGGCTATTGTAGTCAATTGTAACACTGATGAAGGATGACTGCAGAGCCACAATGACCTCCCCTTATCTAGATCTGACAACCTTCATGATTAGGTGGGTATATGGTATGTTTCTGTAAACACTACAGCACATGTTTGTCCAATGCAGGATATCTATCACCTTGTGTCCCCAGGTCTCTCATTACATGTTAAGTACGTAATGGGTTAACACCTATGTGGTAATTGGTGGGCACTTACTGTATATCCACGGGGGTTGACTATACACTTTTCTGCAATTAGCTTGCTGACATGGCTATGGCACCAGTTGTCTGTTTCTATGTGGCCCTTTTGTGGGATGCTTGTGTCAGCTGGTGGATCATATATGGTGAGCAGTTTGTAGTCCTCTGCAAACATGTTCAGACAGTCTTTCCATGTTGGCCTGTACCTATGGGACATATATATCAGATGAAGGAGATCCCAGGACCAAGCCTTGTAGGATGCCAGTTATATCTGGTTTGTAGTCTGACATGGCTGCAGCATGTCTGACCATGTCTGTTCTGTCCTTGGTCTGGTTTGCAACCCCTCTACTGACATAGGGGGTTTATATTTAAGCTGGTGAGCATATCTATAATGAACACGTAGGGTATTGTATAGAAGCCTTTGCAAGGTCCAGCTATGCTGTGTGGACCACATTGCCCTCATCAATGACCTTAATGACTGTTTCAATTGAGTCAAACATGTTTAGGGGCAGGATCGGCACTTAATAAAGCCACACTGGGTAGGGTCCGGTGTCAGTAGGTCCCCAATATCTTTATGTCTGCGGTACATGCTTATCCATTCCATAGCTGTGCAGACCGAGCTTCTCAGGATTCTGTGGTGGTAGTTTTCAGTATCCATTCAGGCAACACCTTTGTTGAGAAGGACCACTGTTGTTGTACACTGCTCTTTGGGTACATATCCTGTGGTAAGGCTGACATTGAGCAGTAGTGTGATTTGGCATTCCATTCGTCTTGGAGTCCATGTTGGACTCAGCCCAGGACACCATCTCATACCATTGCTACTGTGTGTTTTGCTTTGTAGATGCTGGCTGTTACCTCAGCATCTGCAATGTCAGGGGGCCAGCAGTCTGCTGGAATAGATATTTTGCATTCTGGGGGGGGGGGGGGTTGCACTGCACCTGTCAGGATGTATGTTGGCAATATGTGTGTGTGTTTGGTATGTTGTTTGTGATATTTGTGTGATTCAGAGCATATCTTTGAATTCCCAACACGGTTCCTACTATCAGTTGTGAAAGCCTTGGGATTATCCTTAGTGTCCTGTACAATTTGTATCTTCATAGGTTCATAGGTTCATACTAGGCTATCCTCCCTAGGGCATTTGTTAGCCTAGCCAGAGTGTGTGTGGCTTTCACCACCCCTTGCTATGTGAATATTATGGCCATTTATGATTTGCTTTCCTGTGCCTCTGTCTGGACATGACACAGTGAAGACCCCCAGTGTAACTCTACGATCATCCATCCACTTGGCAAGATTCCTATTGAAGAGTGTCATTGAGAGGCTCTGCCTAACATGGAGTTGGATTCTGGTCCAGGGTGTGGGGAGCCTCTGGATTATGTATCTGTCCCTCCAGCACATCCTATTTCATTATTTGTTGAGGTTGACATCTCTCACTCTCACAGCTCCGATGGCTTTGAGTTTTCTGGGGTGGAGCATGTCCATTACTCCTGTGTTGGGCATGGCCTTGTACAACAGGCATGCAATGCCTCTGTGTAGGCAGTATGTGACTGCATTCAGCTGGGGTGTCTACAGCCAGGCAGCATATGACATATATTTGAGACCCTTTATCCTCTTGGTGAGGTACCTTTGAGGTCTTTCTAACTGCTGCAGGTGTCAGGGTAAGGTACATCCCATATGAGGCATTGTACTAGATTATGGGTGTGATAAGAGAACAGTATAGGGGCACAATGACCTCTGTTGACATAGATGTGAATCCTTTCATGATACGGTGTCCAATGTAGACAGTCTTCCTAGTCACATTGGCAATGTGAGTGTCACATAACAGGTTACTGTCCACTTGTGTCCCTAGGTCCCTGATTACTCCTTCCATACATAATGGTTTACCACCTATGTGGTAATTTGTGGTACCTTGTTTGGTATTTGGTGGGACATTCATACTGTCCAGTGTCTTCAGCATGGCTGGGTGGGGTTCCTGTGTGTGAGAGTGTGGTCTGTAGCATGCTACAGACTGTACAGCAGTTTTGCCTACAGTTAGTTGCACATGGGTGGACTCCAATGCCTTGTGCATTGTCAGTTACCTGGACATACGGGTGTCTGTGCTGAATATGGATACTCACCCTCCTTTTATGTTTTGTTCCAGGTTTTGGGGCCATGATGCATGATATGTGGTATAACCTGGTAGTGCTGGTGTGCTGTCAGGAGGCTTGCAGCAGGTTTCTGTCACTGCACAGACATCGATGTTCTCCATACTGGGGATGGCCTCGGGAGCATGCATATTGGGGTTTACACATCTGGCATTGGTCAGCATTACCCTTATGTTTCTTTCCACTTATGTTTTCTAGAGTGGAGGGTTAGTCTTTTCAGCCTTGCCTATGAAAGGCTCTATTGAGGTGGCAAAAGCCTTATCCAATATCCAGACACCCAGGGGTAACAGGTGCAAGCCATCCCAGGAACAGCTGCATAGCTTGTCAAGCATGACATCCCAAGCAGACAGACATTGGATCCCCTTGGAATGACACCAGTAAGTGTGCCACTTGTTATAACTGATCATTCCGTGTTTGTACTGTGGCATCATTCTTGGTAAGGGTAGGATGCTGCAAACGGTGAGTGTCATACCGGCCTGGACTACATAATCAGAGAGCTCATCTATGTCTCTTTTCATGTAGTCTAGGGAGATACATCTCAGGTCATTCACACCAGCATGGACTATGACTGCATCATATTTCTACTTGCTTTGGGGTGACCTGCATACTTGTGTTATGTGGCGTATTGTGGCAGCCTACAGGCAGCTTACTGTACCCTTTCCCTTGTTCAGTCTGGTGTGTGGGACAGCAGTGTGTCTCGCTATGGAGTCACCTATTACAACTTATCAGGCATGTTGTTTCTCCTTCTGGCCTGTGACTGTTTGGTACACCAGCTTTGTGTACTATGTGTTGCATGTGCTATGTTTGGAAGTTGTTTGATTGGGTGTCTGCTTTAGAGGCCTCTGTTGGTGTGCTGTGTTTGTAATTTGTGCCTCTGAGAATGTTTTTCTGTGTTTATGTCTTTGGTTTGCAGTTGTGATAGGTCTATGTGGGACTGTGTTTGTGGTGTGTGTGGTTACCTTCTCCTCCTGACTAGTTTTGGGAGTACTGAGTTGAGGGAGCTCAGCCTCCAGTTTGGATAGATGGTTGCATCTCTCACATATATTTGTATTTCTTGGGGGAAGTTGGGGGTTGTCTGTGTAGTTGGGGCAGGTGTAACATTGCCTCTAGATTCACAGATTCAACTTGTTGTGGCTGGCCTTAGTGGATTGTATGTGTGGACACATTTTATTGCCATACTACCGATCAGTGATTACTTCATTGTTTATGTTTGCTCTATCATGTAGTAGCTTCCTCATTCTCTTGCATGGCTTGGTTATGGCTGGCGTCCACCATGCCAGATGCCTGCATGTATGGCATTGTGTCTTGTTTTAATTTAGGATTGCATAATCCAAGCATTCCTGGCAGTGTTCATGGAATTGCTGTATTACAGGTTCTGAGGTGTGGCCCATATTTTGCACCTGCACAGGACCTTTAATGGATTCCACATCAGTTTGGAGGAGTGCAAATATTGCTTTACACATGTTTTCCACTGTGGTTTTCTGGCCAGGGACTGTGGTCAGGATTTGTATATCCAGTGTGATTACTCTATAGTCTGGTTTTACCAGTGAGCATTACACTTCTCGTCTTGCCATCCAGTACCCATGTTGCTGATTATCACATCCAGTATGCTTACCCCTCTTGTGGGAGTGGTACGTTGTTCCTGGGCATTTTGGTTTATGGATTCTATGAACTTTTGTCCTACAGTGTTGGAGCTAGTATAATGCTCCCAGTCTATGTCTGGGTATTTTCAGTCACCCAATATAATGTGGTTTGGAGGACTTGATATATTCATGTATTCCAGCATAGGCCAGGTGCAGTTCCTGGTGTTGGGACGGTAGTCTGTAGCAGGCTATAAACTGTGGGGCAGTTTTAGCCACTGTTACTTGACCATGGCTAGTCCATGCTGCTTGCTGTTGTGGTACCAACATGGGGGTGTGGTTATCCTTGACAATTATTGCTAGTCACCCTCCTTTTGTAGCTTGTTCCATGTTTTGAGGCTGTACAGCACAGTATGAGGTGTAACCTGGTAGTGTTAGGGTGCTGTTGTGAGCCTTGACCCAGTTTTCTGTTACAGCACAGATATCAACATTCTCCATACTGGGTGAGTTTAGACTGCATGCATCTTGCTGTTTCGACTTATCCCTTAACTTATTCTTATCCCTTCTGATACCTATGGAGGTAGGTTTGTGTTTTGAGCCTTACCTATTCAGGGCACGCTGTGGGTAACAACAGCCTTTGCCAGTATCCATATGGCCTGCACTGATAGGTGCACGCCAGTCCTAGCAGGTGGAGCATCATATCATGCTCAGCATGTCATCCCAGGCTGGCACACATTGGATCCCCTTTGACTAACTGCGATACTTCAGTCAATTATTGAACTTGATCATCTGATTGTCATATTGAGGCATGATGCTTGGTGAGGGTAGGATGTTAGTCAGGGTCCTCAGGTGTGCATATAGTACATGGTGTTACATTACTTAACACATGGCATTCATGCCTCAGGTGGTGCTGCAGGGCTGCCTCTGTCGGATGCGCATATTACACTTCCCTGTACATGTTTGTGAGCAGGTCATGTCATTTTAGGCATCCATGTGATTATTTGAGTGAGTCAGAGGGGGTATCATTCCCAGGGTTCTTACTGAGCCAGTGTATGTGCTATGCATTGCCTCTTTGCCAAGGTCAGGGCATACTGGGCATGCCTCCTTCTGCCTACTGGGGCAGGCTCAGGTTGTTCCTCCTCCGAGTCACGCTCTGCCGGTGATGGCCTTGGCAATGGTGGGGGGCTGTTTGGCCCAGCCCTATGCTGGTCCTGCTGCAGCTGTTTTCGCAAGATCATATTATGTAGCATAGCACATACCATGACAATTTGGGTACATGTAGTTGGTGTGTACTGCAAGGCTCCACCAGATGTGTCCAGACACCGGAATTGTGACTTGAGCAACCCAAACACACGCTTTATTACATTACGTTTTTGTGCATGTGCCTCATTATGGCATTCCTGTTCAGGTGTATGTGCGTTTCTGATGGGTGTCATCACCCACGGCTCCAGTGCATAACCTGCATCCCCCACTAGGTGTCCGTGTGGGATGTCCCCATTGGCAAATGTCTGGTACAGCTGCGTCAAATGCCAGATGTGGGAATCGTGGTAACTCCCAGGGCAGCCAGCACACACATTCATTATTATGCCCTGGGCATCACACATGACCTGGCAGTTGATGGAGGGGAAGCCCTTGCGGTTAATGTAGGCCCTACCCCACTCACCAGCTGGTGCTTTGATGCATATGTGCGTGCAGTCTATTGCACCCACTACCTCAGGGTATTCCGCTATTTGCTGGAAGAGACGCATATTGCTGGCCAATACTTCACGGGCATTGGGGAAATATACATAATCACCGACATGTGCTGACATGGCATCCAGGAACTGGTGCAGTACCCTGGAGGCTGATGCCTGTGATATCCCCATCATATCACCAGTTGGTCTCTGGAAGGTACCTGTTGCTAGTATTCTTAGGCCAACACATACCTTGGTTTCCACTGGGATGGGTTCCCCTCTGTTGGTTCTGTGTGTGAGGCATGGCCTACACAGCTCCATTATTTGCTGCAGGAGGTCTCTGTCCACTCTATAGCGCTCTACTATCTCCAGCTCATGTAACCCGTGGTAGGTGACCCTGGGCCTGTACACTCTTCTCCGTCTCCTCACTGTGGGTTGTCTGGCACCATCTGCATTGTCACCACCCTCAGCAAGTCACCTATGTCTCATTATGACAGCTATGGCAGCCCCTAACATTTCTGCTCTGAGTTCAGCTTTTTCAGTTTTCACTTCTAATAGCTTACTCCTGTCTTGCAGTGTCTCTTGAGAGAAACATCTTGCACTGCTGTTTGCAGATTTGTAAGTGTTGGGCTGAGCTACTATTCTGCCTGTGTAATTGCCTGCTTCTAATTGTTTTCACCTGCTAGCTCCAGCAGTATTCCCTGGTAGCTTCCTACTAATTATGTTGCTTCCTTTTTCCTTTCAGCATGTATACCAGCAGAAACACGCTCACAGTGGCTTACACGCATGCACACAGGCTTACACGGTTCAGAATCGTCTTATTCGGGTTAAAACGCGCGCACACCAACTCAAACAGTGTTACAAGTCTGCCAACAGGCTTCTACATGCTATGTCTGCCCTACACGCGCGCACACCCGCGCAAACAGTGTTAAACAGCTACCAACATGTTCCCACATGCTCAGTCTGCCTTACACGCGCGCACACTGTCTTATTCGTGCTTCATGGCATGCACACGTGCGCATGCACGCCAGCAAGAAACTTTGGTGTAGGTATCAGTGTACACCTTCCATTTCTTGACTTTCTCATGCTTATGCTGTGGCACTCCTCTTTCCATGATATGTGTCTGACATCTGTCATGTAACTCTGACCTCCAATGAACTGCATTTCTTTCTGCCATTCCCCCCCTGTGATGTCACCTATCTCCTACTCTGTTCCTCCCCCTTCTGTAACTCTTACACTACTCAGAATGTGCTCATTTGCTATGTGACAGTGGAATTCAGTATCCTAACACTCATTTGCATCAGATTGCCTACTAATGCTTAGTTACATCTCTTAGACTCAGCTTCCCCCCTTAGCAACCACTACATGGTGGCCATGTTGTTTTTGGTCTGCTGGTCCCTGCATTGAAAATCCATGTATTGCATAAAACCCACATTTGTGGGTTTATAACCTTCATTTTATGTTTTATACAGCGCAGCCTGTTTGCGCAGGGCTGCGCTGGGTTTAACCTTCGGAGAAAAAAAATATATATTTTTATTACTTTTGCATCAGGTTACCTTGCCAATGGCCACATATTTGGCCATTAGCATGCTGCCTGACACATATGCACCCTTTATTTGGAGCTGACATGGCTCCATTGTGGTTTTTGCAGAAACGTACTCAGTTGTCAATTGAGTACATTTCTGCAGCTAAAACGGCTCTTACACGGGCTGTTTTGGGCTTCCTGGATCGCTAATCAACCTCATTTGCATGCTATTCGGCTGCAAGTGAGGTGATTAGCTTATCCACACCCACTCCGTGTAAGAGACGTTTTAGCTGGTCTCTTACATGGACTTTGGGCTGTTCCTGGATCGCGAAGGCTACATGGAGTCTTACACTACTCTAAGACTCCGTGCAAGCCTTCGTGAATCCTGCCCATTGTTTTCAAGTATTAGTTCCAATATTACTTGTTAGTGTTTATGTACCCATTTGTGAAAAAAAAAATTGGAGAGTGATTTTTGAAAGCCTACTGTCATTGGAAGCATGTTCATCTTAGCCATGAACCCATGCGCTGATCAGGATCAGTATGGTAATGCAACTTATCTGAAGATATAAAAATGTCTACAGAAACTTGTAATACTACATGCAGTATGTTGTATCTTTGAAATAAAATGAGTGTCACATGCATGATAATAGTTTGGTTCCACAGCAAAAATCATCATGTCATGTTTTGGTCTGACGTCAAAGGCTTATTAAAATGACATTGTTTTTTGTTTTTATGCTTGCCTTTTATTGTTAATAAAACTGAAACTTTTTTTCTGTACCGCTTGATTGTAGAAAGAGATGCTCCTCCACGACTAGGAACCAGAGCTGATGATAGAGTTGGAAATCACAGTTGGCAATAATGTAAAAAAACTGGGTACATTGTCTACCACCATAATAGTACAGTGGTAAATTAATGGCACAGTTGTGTAACATAACACATTTCTCTTTCTTTTCCTCAGGTTGATGCACAAACAGTTGCTGAGGAGACCATCATCAACAGGCTGGATATTGACCAAAATGGCACTCAATGTATTGATGAAACAATAAAGCAGATGCCTATGTCGCTAGGTAGTGAAGGAAGGTGTGCATTTTCTGTAAACATAAGTTCCATGCTTACCACAGGAAATAAAATGGAATCAGTTGCCAGCAACAAATCAGAAGTTCAGTGGAGTGTTACTGCAGGCAAAAATAAAGCATGGAGTTGAGGGAGTCAAGCAAGGAAGATACATTATACAACAAGTCATGGAACACAGACCTGCATCATGTGGGTTATCATGCATGTTGCTGAGATGATGTTGCTTAGATGATGGCTTTGACAGATGCAGAAACTCGGTTTCCAGAGCCTTATCCTACAGCAAGGCATATAGTTAAGGAGCATGCTTCTGCAAATGGACCATTTATGATGATGACCCTGGAAATCTCAATGCCAGAACAACCATGGACCAAGTAACTCAGGTGAACTTGTCAATACAGTTTGTGGAAGTGTTCCTACCTTCACCCATGCTTGGTTGTAGCACTTCTGTCATGGTTAATCTACTTTCATCCAACAGTTATGTGACGGATGAAGACATTTCAATGTCAAGTAATAGTAATGCATTCACCCTTGATAAGCTTGACTGAATAAAGCCATTGGGTAGTATGCCAACAACAGCATCCAATAGCAGAGTGGGAAGTGAAGACATTACAATCTTGGAGGATAGTAATGAAAGCAAAGACAATGACCCTGAATGGTGTGAGCCATCTGTCACTATATTAACATCAGAATTTGACACCTTGAAAAATGATCGAGCAGCACATGATATTGCAAAATAGTCTTTGAGGACTGCCCAAATGAACTTTTGCTGAAATTGATATGTCCACAGTGCAAAGCACCAGTGTGTGAGGATTATCAAAAAAGTTATGTGGGATCGATGTTTGCCACCAGAGTACTGTGTTTGAATAGACATAAAATTATAAATTGGCAAAGCCAGGCACTCCTGGGATGAATGGCAGCAGGAAATCTACTCAGTGCAGCTGCACTACAGTTCAGTGAAAGTGAGTATGCATATATAGCAAGGTTGTTTGCTTATGTGGGACTGGAATTCATCAAGAAGACTGCTGTCTATGAAATACAGCATGACTACCGCTTTCCAGTAGTGCAAAACACTTGGAAGCAACATCAGCAAAATCTGCTACAGGATGTTCATGGAAAAGCCAAAGATATTACTAAAAAAATTACTAAAAAGTTTGTTGAGGTGGCCAGAAAAAAAAAAAATTAATGGAACAGTTCATGCCATGGAGTCATAGTATTTCAAACCACTTGTGATGGTGTTCGGAAACATGTGATGGAGATTCAGAGCTGCTTTATGAGAAATGGAAGTCTCTATTATATCACATTACTGATAAGCACCAATGGGACTGGGGCAAGAAGTTCCACGCCTGTGAACATGCCACCCCCATAGAAGACAGAGAGAGAGAGAGAGAAACAGTGGATGCAAGAAGGTGATGCAGCTGATTATGACAGAATATGCTAGCATTATGATTTACATCTCAAGTAGAAGCAGTCGGAATGAGTGCAGAAGATAAAAGTGAAGTACTTATGTTGGGATTCATATTCTGAGTATTATTAAGACTTTGGTATTGTTGGGAAACATATGACGAAAAGCAGATGATAGTTGATTTCAGTACATGCAAGCAGGTCAAGAATGAATTGTCTGTTTAAGAGCCATCTCAAGTGGCTTCCAGAAGTAAACCTGTATATAGAACAAGGACTACTGTTGTTACATTAACATATTGTTGGTGTTTCAGATATTTTATTGTACAGCCATAGCTCTCCTTGGTGTAGGAGTGTAATGTAGCTTATGTCTTGACATATGTACCATGGCAGATGGGTGATAATGCAGAGATGTAATGCTGACATGTGTCAACAGCTGAGCATTCTTCAGGTGATGTATAGGATAATAGCATGTAGCACTCTCCTGGGACTGATAAGATGTAGTGGGCATTGCGATGTAGAGGTATAGTCACTCACAGAACTTAAGAGTCATTGTTTCACAGGACAGCTGAGGATACCCTTAATGGCAGCATCCAGGAAGACTAAAACTCATACTGATGTGGTGGAATTGTGTCTACCAGAGAAACAGATGGAATTGACATTGCCTTATCATGCCTGTGGCTTAACAGCTGTTTCAAAGAAGTCGACATTATGATGATGCACTTTTACCTAAAGATAATCTGGTATGGTCATGAGGTGCATTGTTAGCTGAAATTGAGGTTCTTGAAGTAAAGTGATGCATGGTGAAAGGTTTTTGATGGCAAAAGGATAACAAGAAGAGATAAATCAAATGCTAGCTGTAATGATGATACAGTGATAATGAATGTCCGCTGTCTGTGGAATAGTTGTGTGATGTTACAAAAAGCTACTGTGTGGAACTCTGTTTGCTAAGGGTTATAGAGATGCAGTGGATCAAGGTGTCCCGGCACAGGTGTACTATTACAAGGTTAAAAAAAGATGACTCCTTATGGGACTGTGGTTATAGGGAAGGATATGAGAAAGGCTTATGTTACATAGACAGTTCCAGAGATGAGTGTATTATGATATGTTATTTTGTGTGGAACATGTAAACCACACTTTTGTATGATTTCTAGCTAATGTTGTAGTAATGGCAATGAACAGATGACTAGTGTGGTAAGTTGTTTTTGGTAACATATGTTGACGTTTTGAAGAAAATGTAAAGGTACATTGGATCTCTTTTTGTATTGAGATTGATACTGTGACGCACAAGACAGTCACTTGTCATGTTACACATTAAGGCAGATAGAAGGTAATATGCTACAGATGTTATGGTGGATGTGACCTTTGTTTAAAGATACTGTGGGATGTGGTGATACTATGGTATGCATTCCATGCCAACAAAACTCTAGAAGGCCACAATATCACACATTGTCTGTCATAACAGCCTTATTTTGAGTACAGCTCAAGGCTTGGGGGGAATAGACAGGGATTGTGGCTATGAGTATGATGCTGAAATGGGAATATTCAGTGATCTCTCTGACAACATGAGGGGATTGTAATTTATTTTATTTATCCTTTGTTGACTGACAATCACAGTAGGCTAGATGTCTATTTTTGGTGTAGTCCCAAGGTGGTATTATACTATTTTATGAAATTAGGCCTGGGCTTCGGGGAACTTCCACTCCCCTTTTTGATGAGTATTTTACATCCACCTAAGCTACCACCAAGTTAAGCAGATGGGACCTCAATTTAATGTCTCATCCAAAGGACAGCACACTCAGGAGTGAAGCACCCCCCTTTTGCTGTACTGCATTGTCAGCAATCCATCTACCTAGTGTGGGAATAGAGCCCACAGCCTTCTGTATCAACTTTGAGTTTACTAACTATTGCACCAATAAGACTGCATTAATTCCATCCCAGAGGTGAGAAGTGACTCACCATGTACATGGAAAGGCAGCAGCTGCAGCTCCATAGAGATAGAAAATGTAGAAGAAAAAGAAGAAAAAAATGACACAGTAAATTCATCATTTGTTGTCTTATGTTTATTTGTTTAAAAAAGTAGTATAGCCTTTATGTTACTGTAGACTAAAGATACCACAGCAGTGGCTGATGTATTAATATTATGAGCATTGCTATATTGCTTACAATTCATTAGTGAGAAAATGTGGCATGAGTCAATGGATAAGCATATGTGATGAGGGGTGGATATGGATAGTTGTAAACCCAGCAGTTTCTCATTCCTCAAAACAATTGGAACCTGATATGCTTTTGATTCTTGCACTTACCGCTAACTGTAGTGATTTTGGTATAAGTTCATGAGTACATTAAAGTCCTTCAGAAACTGTGCATGACAGACTGTTTGGTGATGAACACACGTGTTTCCCAGTGGCATAGCTAGAGGGGCAACAGGGGCGGTCTGCCCCGGGTGGCACTTTTGAGACTGTTTACTTCAATAGTTTTAATTAAAAAAACTGTTTTAAGGACATTCCTATTTAAGAACAGCCCTGTAGCATCATGTCTGTGCATGCATTGTATTGCTTGCTACCGCCTGATTTAATTCTGAATTCTGCTATGTGTGTGTGGAAAATGTACCTTAGGTTGTTGGTGTTATTCAGGCTCAAACCCTGTACCTTAGGTACAAGAGCCTGAATTGTGTACCCATACCACCACTTGTGATTCAAGCTGTCAACTGTCCAGATTTTCACAGAATGTCTGGAATGTTTGGCTCATACAATTGCTCTGTTACTCTTAAAATTTGTGGTTTTCTGACAAATTAGTGAGAACTGAATTCACTAAATAATGATATCCATTTAAGTTTCAGTCTTCCAATCTTTCAGGAAACACATGGTAACACGAAACATTATTCTAGCAACTTTCTAAGATTATACAAGCAATGCTTAAAATGTGTACCTGGTTTTGGGCCTTTGTCCCCAAAATAAATGTTGTTTATTTCCAAATTTCTTGTGCTGCAAAGTTGAGAGATTTAGTTGTGTCAAGTGGATTTTACAAGGAGCTGAGAGCTTCAAGGGAACATAAGTTTAGTGCAGCTTATGCCAAACCTGCTTGCATTGTTAGTAGCACAACAGGTAGTATACTTCCTTTTGATGCAGAAGGCTGTGAATTCTAATCCCACAGTATATAGATGGATTACTGATACTGTACTGTGTTATACTTGCGTCTATATCACGTTATTGAAATCTTACTACATCAAATCACTAAAGGTCGATCTCTAGTGATCGATGTAGTAAAACATAGAATAACATTTAAAAAAAAAACAAACAAACAAAAATAAAAACTAACTAGTGTAGCCAGGGGGGCAAGCCCCCCTGCACCCCCCATACCCCCCTACTTAAATATTCCAACTCCAAGACCACACTACATTGAGGTAAACAAAAATCTCCCTCTATGGAGATTTTCGTTTACCTGCATGATGTTCTGTGCTTTCATTGTTATGGTGCTGAAAATATCAGCTTCGATATTGTCGGCTTTCGACATCGTGAAGTAGACCCTTGTACTTTAAGAGGGTGAATGCTTCAGTTCTGTGAATGTCCTTCTTTGGATGAGATACCTAGTTCATCGTTTCATTAGTTACAGATCTCTTTAATGTGGAATTATTTAGATTACTTTTACTTCTGCAGAGATTGTGCATGTTTACTGATATTGCTGGATTGTAATGACAGAAGGTTGAGTAGACTTTTATGATGGAAATGTTCTGAATTGGACAGTTTTGACATTACTGGTTCATACATTTTGTTTCATTGCTTACTGGAAAAATGTTCAAAACAATAAAGTTAAAACATGCTCTAACAAGTGTCCTGTATTATATAAGTTATATAATTTAATACAATCAGGAAGGTGAATCAAAGAACACATGTATGTTTTCATGGTCTTAAATGTGTGCAAGGGGGCTATGATTTGAAAACAGCCCAAAGATAAACTTTATCCACCACTGGTCAGATCCATTTTCTTTGAATGTGGGTTTCAATGCTGTTTCAGTGAATGTGAGTTTCAAGGGCAGAGAAATTTTAATGCTAAATTGTGAGACTGTATTTCTTTGTTTAGCAGATATCTATCAATGTTTGTGCTATAAAATTTTAAATAAAAGTTTTAAATGAAATCCAAATAATCATTGAATAAGTAAAGCATAAAGCAATATGCACATTACAGTGTTTATAGTAAATGGGAGAAATAGCCAAGTAATGGGACACTGGAATGGCTGAGGGAGAGGGTCTGTGTATGGGGGGCCAATTTGACCATGATTTTGTGAGGGGGAAGGGGCGGCAAACTCAGACAGTCCTGGGAGACACAAACGCTAGCTATGCCACTGGTGTGGCCTATGAAGAAAGTGACTATGTATGCTGCCAAACGTATATATGCATGCAGGTATGCCTGGTTGCAATATATGATATTGGATGTTGTAGTAGAGAACATGACAAGACAGATGAATGTATATCACTACAAGTTATGATAACCCACCTTCAGTAAACTGGTGAAGCAGGTACTTAGGATCTTAGGTAGAGAACTAATAAGGAATACAGTAATTCAATCAGAAGGTTATATTCACACAAAGTGTGTGTGTGAGTGTGTGTGTGTGTGTGTGTGTGTGTGTGTGTGTGTGTGTGTGTGTGTGTGTGTGTGTGTGTGTGTGTGTGTGTGTGTGTGTGTGTGTGTGTGTGTGTTTTGAAATGTGTGTATATGTGTTAGTGTGTGGGTGTTTCTTTTGGAACATACATCAGTGAACAATGATGCAAAAATGGAGTGACAGCTGCATGGTGAGTGAGTATATGGCTCATGTCCAGTGGGCTTGCTGCAACAAATGCTGGCAATCCTGAGATGAGGTCATCAACAGCTGGGCTACCCATCATACCACTCAACCTGGAAACATCAAAAATCTGGACAAGGCCCATGAAAAATAGGTACAAATTTGTACGCTGATTAACCTAAAATTTGCATACATAATTATGTAACCCCACCCACTCCAATGATGTTGTGGGATACCAACTTTCAAACACAAACGGAAGAACAGACAACCAAAATATGGCACCAGAGTCCCCCTGCAGCCATTCCAATGTCCCATTATCTGGCTATTTCGCCCCATTTACCATAAACAATGTGTGCATACTGCTTTACTTCTACAGTGATTATTTGGATTTTATTTTTACATTTTATAGCACAATTCACAAACACTAATAGATATCTGCTAAACAAAGCAATACTATCTCACAATGAAAATAGACTTGGCATTAAAACTTTTCTGCCCTTGAAATTCACATGCATTGAAATAGCATTGAAACCCACACTACATCCAAAGAAAATGCATCTAGCCAGTGGTGGATAAAGTTTACCTTTGGGCTGTTTTCAAATCATTGCCCCTTGCACACAAAGCAAGAAACATATATTTGTTCTTTGATATACCTTCCTGACTTTATTAAATTATATTCCTTGTATAATACAGCACACTTGTTAGACAGAGTGCATTTTAAATTTATTGTTTGAACATTTTTCCAGTAGGCAATGAATCAAAATGCATGAACCAATAATGACAAAACTGCCCAATTCAGAACATTTCCATCATAAAAGTGTACTTCCACATCCACACAATATATATATATATATATATATATATATATATATATATATATATATATATATATTAACTAAGAACGAACTTTGTGACACAAAAACATTCAAAAAGAATTAAAAGGAAAACACCAGCAACTCTTGTATTATTTAGCTCTTTCATCTTCTTTAATATCAAGACTTCTTCAGAATGACGTTTCATTAATACAAACAACCATTTTGACATTGTTTAATACATTAGTTCAAATAGTTTATTTAAATTAACTCAACAGTTCCTATCCAATAATAATGTAACAACAGTAGTCTTGCAAGGTGCTGTGTGCATCTTCATTATCATTAAAAAGGTAGATTAATTAACCAGGAGGGGTGCCATGTGAATTCTGTATTGTCGTGTGGATACCTGGGTTGTGTGCAACAAGTATACTTGGAACAGAAACTTGGAAATAAGCCTGAGGTATCGTGTGTAAAGTGGGGTCATGTGCAAAAAAGAAGCCTGAGGTATTGTGTGCAAAGTGGGATCGTGTGCAAAAAAGAAGCCTGAGGTATTGTGTGCAAAGTGGGGTCGTGTGCAAAAAAGAAGCCTGAGGTATTGTGTGCAAAATGGGGTCGTGTGCAAAAAAAAAAAAACAAAAAAAACTTTAGTATCTTTATAAGACCCAATCAGATCACATTTCTATACTTTCAGATACTATATGACATACTTCTGATGAAATCAAGTTAACTCTTTTCAATACTTTCAATCTTTATACCATTTTAAGGCACATTTGATGTTTAGGCTTTCATTAAGACCTGGGCTGAAATCTGCTCTAAGTTTGAGCTGCCATTTTATCTCTCAGACTTGTAAGAACGAGTCCACATCTCCTATGAACTCAGCTATTCTGTCTAATGCCATAAACTTAAAGCCTGTGAAGTTCAGGCAGAGTGTGCTATGTTTAGCTAAGGCATTCAAACTGTCATATTTGCGGATTGCTGCAGTGTGTTCCTTTATGCAGTCACTTAGCTTTCTGTTGGTTTTGCCTATATAAAAACTTTCACAGCATACACAAATAGTGCAGCAAAAGACATTTTTCGAGTTGCAGTCAAAGTGATCATAAAATCGGACAGTTCTATTGCAGTGCAGGAAAGAGATGTTGTTGCCCTTTCATACAAAAACACAGGCCACACATTTTCCACAGTCATACATCCCAGGGTCTGTTGCTATCCCTTCCTGTGGGGATGGGCATTTGTTTTTCTCAAACGAACATCCTAGGGATGAGGTTCATTTGAAGCAAATGTTCAAGGCTGCCCCAAGTACAATTGTTAAGCCTTTCTCTCCCTCGAGGATGTCCCAGTTGTTAATAAGGACTTCTCTAATTCCAAACATGTCAGTGGACATAGGCAGGGGGAAATTCGCCACCCAGTCCCTTTTGTTCGGTCTGTTCAGTGATCTTGCTGTGAAGCCATTTTCCATGATCGGTGAATACCTGGAGTGCCTGTGCTGTAAAATCTCTTGGAAGCGATTGTCCACTAAGTGTGCCGGGTATTTTCTTTTTAAAAATAAATTTCTAAGGTAGAATCTTTCTGTCAAGAAAACCTCATCTTTGTAAATGAGTCTGGAAAGCCGGATAAACTGCCCCTTCACAATGTTCTTTTTCATGAATTTTGGATGTTGACTGCTGAACTCCAAATAATTATTCCTAAAGGTGGGCTTGTGGTAAATATTGGAGTTGAACCGGCCACTTTCTGGGTCTATTATAAGGTGGATGTCTAGAAACTGGGTTGCTGTACCAATGTGTCCCACTGTGAGGGTCAGAAAGTCCAGACTGTGGAAGATGGTTTCTAGGAAGCTGTTCAGGGAAGGAATCCCTGCAGACAAAGAAGACATCATCAATGTAATGTCTGTACATTATGGTGTTGCTGAAACTGGGAAGTGTTTCAACTTTTTCCACTTCCCAGGCACTGAGGACTAAGTTTGCATAAGCTGGGGCCATCTTAAACCCCATGGCTACTCCTTTCTGTTGATGGTAAATTTTCCCATTGAACTGAAAGAAATTATTCTTTAATACTGCTTATGTAAGCCTGCATACAGTATTAATCTTAGTCACACTCAGGTTGGAGTGCCTGCTTAAGTATTGTCTGGTAAGGGTCAGTCCTCTTGTGTGGGGGATGTTTGTGTAGAGTGCTTCTACATCCAATGTAACCAGAAAATATTCACCTCCTTCCAGTCTAAGTTTGGAGATATCACTCAGAAATGCCCAAGAGTCCTTAGTGTAATATTTGCTGTTTTGAACAATCGGTTTGAGGAGGTGGTTGACATACTGAGATATTTTTTCAGTTTTTGTCCTCTGGTTCAAGACCACATGGCAGAACGGTGGATCATCAGGATTTTTGTGTGCCTTGGGGATTCTGAAAAATTTCCCAAGGCTAGGTTTTGTGACCAGCATAAAATCCTTTTCATCCTGCATGATCTCATCCTTTAGGTAGAGTTCTAATAGAAGGTTGTCAATTTGTTTAAAGTGTTGTTGAACCTGCTCGATGCTGATTATTTTGTAGAACTGGTCATCAGTAAGCGATCTCTCAAGCGTTTGAATGTACCTTTCCTGCTCCATCACTACTGTCCCAGATCCCTTATCTGCCTTCATGATCCGGAGGGATTTGTCTTGGCTGAGTTCTTTCCAGGCTTGTCTTTCTTCTCTGTTGAGGTTATGCAATTTTGTGGAAGGTTTATCAAAAAGGAGTTTCCTGATATCCCTCTTGCAGGTTCTTGCAAATAGGCCCAACATATTGGAGAAGCCCGGAATATACAAGCTTCTTGTAGTAAGTGGCCTGTCATCATCTGAGCTTTCTTCATTGTCCTCATCATGCTATTGTATGTCGATTTTCAGTTGTAATTTCCTCAGGTAGCACTTGAGGACCAGGATAACATCTGCCATGTTGGCTCTCTGTGCCAGGATGTACGAAAAGCCTTTCCTCATTACCTCATGGTTGCTTTCCAAAAAAACTCATGTGGTCAGGTTGAAACTGTCGCCCACACAAGATGAAGGTCTTGGGTTGATGTTGTCTGGGGCTAGGTTCTGGAGACAGGGCAAGTGGTTGGGGGGGTTTAATCATGGCAAAATCACCACTTCTTCCTGTTCCCTCTCCCTCTGCCCCATGTGGTTGTTGTTCCCCCTTCTCCCCTCATTATTGTGGCCCCAGTTACTTCCATAGCCTCAAGGTCTGAACCTGGTGTAAGTTCTGGTTCAGGTAGTAAGTCCGGCTGGAGATAAAAAAATATTGTTGTTATTAATTGCATTATTATTGGACCTGTCACTTATATGCGGGGTCTGGTAGTCTCCTCCTTGGTTGGTTGTATAATCCGGTGCAGTCTGGTTTGTACTGTTGTTGCCACTGTGGTCCCATTCACTGGTGTCTGGTCTGTTCCTTGCCGGCTGATTTTGGAGCGGTGTTTGTGGACTCATCTGGTTTTGGAGCAGGGTTTGTGGGCTCCTATGTGTGGTTGTGGAGTTGATCTCAACTAGTGGACTTAGTGCTAGAAGGGATCCATCCTCTTGGGATGCGTTGAGTCCATTATTTAATCCTTGGGATTCCGTTGTTGGCATTGAGTTGTTTGTGGGACATTCCCCTTTCCCCCTCCATGTGTTTCTGGAGAGTGTTGACTTAAATGGGTACGCATTACCCTCCTTGTACTGTTTCATGTCCCTGAGTAATTTGCTTTTTTTTGCTTTCCATTAATGTTGCCACATGTCTTGTAATCCTGTGTGGTGCATTATCCCACATTCCTGAGTATTCATTAAATGTGGGGTCTTGCTGGATGTGTGTTTGGAGTTTATCTATTTGAGTCCTGTAGGTGGCCATACCCTCAGTGTTGCTTTGGATAAGGGATTTGATGACCGCTAGACCAGAGTCATTATATATTTTAACCAGTTCTTTATATAACTGAGAGTCTGGAGAGGTCCTGTTAGGGAAGCTGCTACATCTAAGACCCTGTGTAACTATATTTAGTTCCAAACATCATTCCAAATAGAAGTTGTCATGTTCTAGGTTTTTGTAAGTTTTAGTCAGTCTCTCAAACCTAGTAATCAGGGACCTAGTATTCTGTGAGATCCTCTTGTTTTGTGGGTAATACATTTGTGCTCCAGCAACTTGTTAAGAGTAACGGAAGGGAATAGTTTCCATCTGAGTAAGCAAAATACCCAGAGCATGCGTGGTCTGTTCTTCCCTCCTGGTTCCGTTGTTACTTGTTGTGGCCATGGGTTCGGTGTGGTCCAGGGGTTCGGTATGGACCAGGGAAGTCCTTCCATTTGTTGGTGTTGAAAGGCTGTTGTTCAGGTTCAAGAAGAGATCCTGTGCCATCCTAATCCCTTCAGATAATTTCGTAAGAACTGTTGTTAGACCCATTGGTGTCCTGTCCATGGTTGCTTCTGTCATCAGCTGGCTACTGGAGCCTGAGTTAAGTGTTATGTTCCCTGCCATTTTGTCACGTGGAATAAAAGACTTACAACTGGTAAAAAAACACACTAAAAACAAAGATAAATTTCACTAAGAGTGAACTTTGTGAGACAAAAGCATTCAAAAAGAATTAAAAGGAAAACACCAGCAAATCTTGTATTATTTAACGCTTTCGTCTTCTTTAATATCAAGACTTCTTCAGAATGGCATGTTTCATTAATACAAGCAACCATTTTAACACTGTTTAAATACATTACTTCAAGTAGTTTATTTAAATTAACTCAACAGTTCCTATCCAATAATAATGTAACAACAGTAGTCTTGCAAGGTGCTGTGTGCACATTATCATTAAAAAGGTAGATTAATTAACCAGGAGGGGTGCCATGTGAATTCTGTAGTGTCATGTGCAACAAGTATACTTGGAACAGAAACTTGGAAAGAAGCCTGAGGTATTGTGTGCAAAGTGGGGCCGTGTGCAAAAAAAAAAAACTTTAGTATCTTTATAAGACCCAGTCAGATCACATTTCTATACTTTCAGATACTTTATGACATACTTCTGATGAAATCAAGCTAACTGACATTTCAATACTTTCAATCTCTATACCATTTTAAGGCACATTTGACGTTTAGGCTTTCATTAAGACCTGGGCTGACATCTGCTCTAAGTTTGATCTGGCATTTTAGCTCCTGGACTTGCAAAAGCATGTCCACAACTCCTATGAACTCAGCTATTCTGTCTAATGCCATAAACATAAAGCCTGTGAAGTTCAGGCAGAGTGTGCTATGTTTAGCTAAGGCATTTAAACTGTCCTGTTTGTGGATTGCTTTGGTGTGTTCCTTTATGCATTCACTTAGCTTTCTGTTGGTTTTACCTATATAAAAATTTTCACAGGGTATACAAAAAGCACAGTAAACCACATTGTTTGAGTTGCAGTCAAAGTGGTCATGAAATCAGACAGTTCTATTGCAGTGCAGGAAAGAGATGTTGCCCTTTTGTACAAAAACACAGGCCATGCATTTGCCACAGTCATACATCCCAGGGTCTGTCACTATTCCTTCCTGTGAGGATGGGCATTTGTTTTTCTCAAATGAACATCCTAGGGAAGAGGTTCATTTGAAGCAAAAGTTTAGGGTTGCTCCAAGTACAGTTGTTAAGCCTTTCTATCCCTTTAGGATTTCCCAATTGTTGATAAGGACTCCTCTAATTCCGAACATGTCAGTGGACATAGGCAGGGGGAAAATCGCCATCCAGTCCCTTTTGCTCAGTCTGTTCAGTGATCTTGCTGTGAAGCCAGTTTCCAGTATTGGTGGATACCTGGAGTGCCTGTGCTATAAAACCTCTTGGAAGAGATTGTCCACTAAGTGCTCCGGGTATTTTCTTTCTAAAAATAAATTTCTAAGGTAGAATCCTTCTGACAAGAAAACCTCATTTTTGTAAATGAGCTTGGAAAGCTGGATAAACTTCCCCTTCACAATGTCTTTTTTCATGACTTGTGGGTGTTCACTGCTGAACTCCAAATAATTAGTCCTAAAGGTGGGGCTTGCGGTAAATATTGGAGTCAAACCGGCCACTTTCCGGGTCTATTGTAAGGTGGATGTCTAGAAACTGGGTTGCTGTACCGATGTATCCCACTGTGAGGGTCAGGAAGTCCAGACTGTGGAAGAGGGTTTCTAGCAAGCTGTCCAGGGAAGGAATGTTCCCTCTCCACACAAAGAAGATGTCATCAATGTAATGTCTGTACATTATGGTGTCGTTGAAACCAGGAAGCATTTCAACTTTTTCCATTTCCCAGGTACTGAGGACTAAGTTCACATAATCTGGGGTCATCTTAGACCCCATGGCTACTCCTTTCTGCTGATGGTAAATTTTCTGAAGAAGTCTTGATATTAAAGAAGACGAAAGTGCTAAATAATACAAGAGTTGCTGGTGTTTTCCTTTTAATTCTTTTTGAATGTTTTTGTGTCACGAAGTTCGTTCTTAATGAAATTTATCTTTGTTTTTAGTGTATTTTTTTACTATATATATATATATATATATATATATATATATATATATATATATATATGTGTGTGTAGTGTAACCCACAGGCATCACCTTGCACAGCTTCTCACACTTATTTTCAGTTTCATTTTTTGGGGGGGGGCAAAAGGCCAAAAACCAGGGACACATTTTAAACATTGTATTATTTTGGAAAGTTGTTAGAATAAAATATTGTGTTACCACCATGCATTTCACTACCAAGGCTTGAACGCAGGACCCTGTGCACTACAGTCAGAGCAACATACCACTATGCCAAATTAGCAGTTTCCTGAAAGATAGGAAGACTGAAACTTAAATGGCTATCATTTAGTGAATTCAGTTTTCACTTTTCACCATAGCTCTCAACATCTTTATTTATTTTTATTTATTTATTTACATTTGTTGACTGGGAGTGTCCGACTGGATGTAGGTCCATTTTCAGCAGAGGCCCGGGGAGAAAAGCTCCACAGTTAAAATATACAGACAGTAGTTGCATTGGATTTACATAGCAATTAACAATTTGATCAACATAGCAATTAAAAATTACAAACATAGTTGCAGATGAAGTACATAGTACATCAGTAGACAACTAGAATCTTTATCATCTGCAAAGTACGTAACAGACATTAACAATTCAGTAAAGCCAAAACGAAAGCGAGGACGAATGCAGGCTAAAATAAAACTCCAAGTTTATTTAACTCACAAGCGACACAAAAAGAATTTTACATAAAATTCTTTTTGTGTCGCTTGTGAGTTAAATAAACTTGGAGTTTTATATTTTATGTAAAATTCTTTTTGTGTCGCTTGTGAGTTAAATAAACTTGGAGTTTTATTTTAGCCTGCATTCGTCCTCGCTTTCGTTTTGGCTTTACTGAGTGGAGTTTGGTTGGTGTATATCGCATTTTTCTTGGTTAGACATTAACAATTGTTACAAGAAGAAGTTCCTGTTGTATAATAAGTAGTTAGGCTTACGAGCATCTGAGCTTGTTATAATCAAGGTAGTTAGTGGGGTGAAAAGAAAGGTAGTGGGTGGGTGGGATGGGGGATATTAGCGGGTGAGTTGCAAGGGCATAGCCAACATGTCTTAACACAAAACAACCTGGACAAAGCCAATAATGGGGAATAC